>NW_020356222.1:0-118991 GCF_002211085.1 Panicum hallii | reverse complement strand
GTGGAAACACGGCAAGGATGGGTGTAGGAGTAGGAGTACTATGCTCAGTGTTTCCACTAGGCGTAGATATGGGTGGACTGGTGCTGGGTAATCTAGAAGCACTGGAAATGGGATTAGTTTTTGGGTTGGCTTTCGAAGCGGTCTTAGCAGGCAAGCGCAATCTTTCCCTAGGTGGTGGACGGCCTCCAGGCGATGCCATGGCTGCCTGTTGCCTAGTCAATCTGGTAGGCGTGCACGGTGGTAGCTGGTTTGCATCCTTAGGTGGTGGACGGCCTCCAGGCGATGCCATGGCTGCCTGTTGCCTAGTCAATCTGGTAGGCGTGCACAGTGGCAGCTGGTTTGCATCCCTAGGTGGTGGACGGCCTGCAGGCAATGCCATGGCTGCCTGTTGCCTAGTCAATCTGGTAGGCGTGCACGGTGGCAGCTGGTTTGCATCCCTAGGTGGTGGACGGCCTCGAGTAGGCCTGGCTGCCTGTTTCCTAGTAAATTTGGTAGGCGAGCACGGTGGCAGCTGGTTTGCAGCCGCCATTTGTGCCGTCTTTTGCTTCTTAGTGCGAGTTCCTGGAACCATCGCTCGTACCTGCCAAGAGAAACATGCATCTTATCGATTAAGGATAATGAGTGAAGTACATTAAATGACTACAATGAAGTACATGATTGAAAAAGACTAACTACATACTTGTTAATTGGCCTAGTAATGCATCTCACCTCAGTATTATCCTCATTATTTAGGTCATCATCGTAGTCATCATCACTGTCACATTGGTTATCAATGTCAGAGGATGGGTCATATTCATTGTCAGACTCTATTGTCTTCCCCATGCACTTTTCCTTTTTTGAAAAAACATCTCTAACATCTGAGCTAGTATTGGAATACCCAGAGACGCAAAAATTTCCTGGACCTCCCTTACCCTTTCATCCCTTTCCAGCTCGTACTGAGTTTTTTTCATTTCTTACTTAGTTTCATGAAACGCACAAAGAGCAGAAACTGGATTCAGTTTCTGTAAAAGAGATGCAAAAGAACTAACAAATCAGTATTCTTTAAAATGTTAGGAAGAAGAAAAAATAACAATTAACAGAATGTAAGACAAAACCAGGTCCTTGGCAGAACCTGCCTTCATGATTCATTAACTCATTTGCAGGCAACAGCTTCAGTATTCAGACTGTAACTTTTCTGAACATTTCTAGACTGCAATTACCAAGCAATGGAGGAGAAGGGGGAAGCAGACTACCTTTGGAGGAGGAGGAAGCAGACTATAGCCGGCGTTGAGGAGTGCACGTGGATGCCTTCGGTGCGCCTCTGTCCGAGCAAATTAGGATGTCGACGGGGCTCTCCGCCTCTGGCGTTGACGTGGACGTCGTCCGCGCTGGGCGCCGCTAAGTGGCGGGGAGGTAGGAGGAGGCCATGCTCGTTGACGTTGCGGGGTTGAGTGACAGCGGGGGTGGTGGGTCGGCGCGGCAGCGGGGGTGATGGGTCGGCGCGGCAGCAGGGCTTGAGGGACAGCGGGGTGGGGGTCGTCGGCAGCGGGGGTGATGGGTCGGCGCGGCAGCGGGGCTTGAGGGACAGCGGGGGTGGTGGGTCGGGCGGCAGCGGGGTGATGGGTCGGCGGGCAGCAGGGGTGGTGGGCGGCAGCGGGGGTGGTGGGTCGCGCGGCAGCGGGGTGGTGGGTCGGCGCGGCAGCGGGGCAGGGCAGCGGGGTGGTGGGTCGGCGCGGGGCAGCGGGCCGGGGGTTGGAGGGACGGCGGGGGGTGGTGTGTCGGCGAGGAGAGGGGACCAAGGATTGGGGATTTTTCCCCTATCCCTAGCCGGGCAAGAGGATAAGGCGAGGGGGATTTGGATGGCTTGAGCGGGAGTGGGGGTGGGTCCCGTGTGTCGGCGAGCGGGATAGCGCGGGAGAGAGCCAGGTGCGGCAGCGAAAATTTGGCCCCTGGCGGGTGGGCCCGGATTGTCAGTGACCCTTTGAGTTCTATTAGGATTTCAAACCGATTTTTAGGCCTAGTAAACGATTGAAAATGAAATGAGTGTATAAAACAAAAATGTTCAACTCGTCCAGTTCTACATTTTTGGTTTTGGCTATTTTTTCATTTGAACTTATTTTGACAGTTTCAAATTTGAATTTCAAATTTGACGGTCTATGGACTAAAAATTGGTGTACTAATACTTTCAAAATAAAAGTGATGAACACAAAGATTGCACATCTCATCAAAATGAACACTTTTTGTTTTGGTAGTTAGTTCATTCGAGAAAGTGGCAGTAAGTTTGTTCATAAAAACTACATGTCTCACTAATAGTTTCATGAGGCTATATGAGAGATTGTTCTCTCGACTTGTAAATCGTTCAAACTTTGGAACATGAAAATATGATCAAAATCAACAAAAAAATTTGAATGATCATGATTTTACAAATTTTTAGAAAAAAAATGCATCAGATTTCGAGATGGTATGTAGGAGAAAAATTTGTTACAAGATTTAGACATGAACATCTGGGCCCACATGTCATTGATACGCTGGACAACCTGGCCACTGTGTGCCCGCTTGGCCACTGCTCATTGTGTTGCCGCTTGGCCACTGCCTGTAGGCATCAGGCCGGCCCAACTGACCTGCTGCCTTGCCGCCCCTCCCCTCACCCTGCAGGCTTGCCGGCGACCAGCACCTGCACTCACCGGCCTCGCCGCCCCTCACCTCCAGCAGCCGCCGCCCTCCCCTCACCTTCATCTGGCGCCCACCCCCTCTGCTCCAGCAGCCGCCGCCCCTCCCTCACCTGCATCTGGCGCCCACCCCCTCACCTCCAGCAGCCGCCGCCCCTCCCCTCACGTGTATATGGCGCCCACCCCCTCAGCTCCAGCAGCCGCCACCCCTCCCCTCACCTGCACTGTGGTACGTGGAGCCCAGGGGTCCAACCCACGGTGGATCTTCACCAGCAAAACGAGCTGCTCCACCCCCCACCAGCATCCACGCGTGGCAACCACCCCCACAAGGTGAGTTCAGTGATGTGTACCTCTGTCAATTTACCATTTTTCTTGTACTGTTTTAACTTTAATCCAGGGATTTAAGATGGATTTGTTACTCTTTGCACCTAATTTATCCAGGTCGAGATGGATAGAAGTTGGATTTATACAAGTGCACCATTTTCGCCGGCCTTTTTGTCTGGTGTTCAACACTTCATGGAATATGTCAGAGCTAGATGTAGTAGTGCAGATGAGAAAATCAAGTGCCCATGCCGAAAATGCTTGAACCAGAAAGAGAAAAGCCTAGATGATGTACACGAGGATATCGAGCTCAATGGTATGTCTAGGTGCTATATTAGGTGGGCTCATCATGGAGAGGAAGAAGATGATGTTGGACAAGATGATGATGGAGAACTCCCTGTTGTACCTGAAGATATGTCATGTGATGGAACTGACCAAGGCCAGGCACCACTTGATGAGGAAGGACAAGCTGAAGATGTCATAGATGATGGTGCAAGGGGAGTTCAGGGGTTGATTCAAGATTTGTGCGACGCAGCAAGCCATGGCCTCGGTGGTAACTTATATAAACAACTCATGGAAGAGGCAAAGCGTGAACTTTATCCAGGTTGCACTGAGGAGACTAGGCTATCTTTCATGATTAAACTGCTACATATAAAAGTGTACAATCGGATAACAACATCTGGGTTCGATGCATTCCTTGAGTTGCTTTCTTCAACTTTGAAGAATGTGCCCGGAATTCCTAAGTCATATAACGAGATGAAAGCTGTGCTTCGGAAGCTTGGTTTTGGTTATGTTTCTATTGATGCGTGCAAGTATGATTGTGCCTTGTTTTGGAAGGACCATGAAGGCGATGATCATTGCCCAGTTTGTGGCTTCACAAGATGGAAAGTGAACAAGGAGGGCAGAAAGAAAGTTCCTCACAAGGTCCTCCGTTACTTTCCAATAATTCCACGCCTTCAAAGGCTTTTCATGTCAAAGCAGCGGGCACAATATGCAAGATGGCACAAGGAAAGAGGGTACCCGTTGAAAATGAAATGAGACATCCTGCTGATGGGGAAGCTTGGAAAGATTTTGATGAGACTTTCAAGTCTTTTGTAGATGATCCCCGTAATTTGAGGT
Organism: Panicum hallii; assembly: GCF_002211085.1. Classification (NCBI taxonomy): domain Eukaryota; kingdom Viridiplantae; phylum Streptophyta; class Magnoliopsida; order Poales; family Poaceae; genus Panicum; species Panicum hallii. Next base: position 114,903 of record NW_020356222.1, on the reverse strand, counting down.
TAGCCATTGCTACTGATGGATTTAACCCATTTGGTCAGATGAGCAATTCATATAGCATATGGCCAGTGTTAGTGGTACCATACAATTTTCGACCCTGGATGTGCATGGACCAATCCAATTATATGCTTGCTTTACTAATTCCAGGCAAAAAATCACTAGGCAAAGATTTCTATGTGTTTATGCAGCCTTTGATAGCAGACCTGATGGAGCTTTGGAAGGGTGTAAAAACTTATGATGCAGTTGAAGGCAAAGACTTTAGCCTGCGTGCAGCGATTCTGTTTGGAATCCATGACTACCCTGCATTGGGCACCATGTCAGGCAGAACCACTAAGGGTTACTTTGCATGTGTATACTGTGATGAGAATCCATGCTCCGAATGTCTTAGAAACAAAATTGGTTTCATAAACCATAGACGTTTCCTCCCTAACGACCATGCTTGGAGGACAAACAAATCTTTCAATGGCAAGCATGAAAAAAGAGAGCAGCCAAGGAAATTTACTGCAGATGAGGTTATGGCAAGGTTGGATTCAGTTTGCTATGTTCCAGGCAAGAATCCAGATAAGCCAAAACCAAGAAAATGATGCCGTAATGTAGATGAACCAGTATGGCATCTGAAGGTTAGCTTGTATGATTTACCATACTAGTCAAAATTGAAGCTACAGCACAACCTTGATGTTATGCACATAGAGAAAAACATATGTGAAGCCATTTTGTCAACTCTGCTTAATATCCCAAATAAGACAAAGGACACCATCGCTGCTAGACTAGATTTGGAGGATAGAGGTATAAGAAAAGAGCTTCATTTGCTAGATGACAGTGGTAGTTCATCATCAAAGCCAAGAGCTTGTTACGTTCTAAAACCAGAAGACAAGAAGAAGTTCTTGCAATTTGTGAGCAATATTAAGTTTCCAGATGGCTATGCCTTCAATATATCAAGATGTGTCAATATGGAGGGAGGAGGATCAATCCATGGGCTGAAAACACATGACTGTCATATAATGCTGCAGCATATTTTACCAGCTGGCCTTCGTGGTTTGGTGCGCAAAGATGTATATGAAGTAATTGCTGAATTGGGTAGGTTTTTTAGACAACTTTGCTCCAAAACTATAAAGGTTGATGCAATACACCAGATGAAGGAAGATATTGTGCTTATCATTTGCAAGCTAGAGAAAATCTATCCTCCAGCATTTTTCGATGTTATGGTTCACCTAGCAGTACACTTATCTGATGAGGCACTCCTTAGGGGACCGGTGCAGTATGGATGGATGTATCCCATTGAGAGAAGGTTGGGCACCTTTAAGCGTTTCGTTCGCAATAATGCAAGACCAGAAGGATCTATTGCGGAGGCATACACTGCCTATGAGTGTATGACCCAGTGCTCAACATATTTCAGTGACATCATTAGTAGGTTCACTAGGCCTGAAAGAAACTTAGATGGACAAGAGAACATCTCACCCAATGGTTACTCTATTTTTGATCATGGTATTAACCTGTTGGGTGCTTCAAATCTTCATTACCAAGACAAAGACATAGACTCCATGGTTTGGTTTGTTCTAAATAACTGCGAAGAAGTTGACGAATACAAAGAGTGAGTAATTCCTGCTATTGCAGCCATCTTTATTCAATACTAGTGTCACAGAATAACTAATTACCTTCTTCCTTTGCAGCATGTATAGGGCACAATTAGAACAAGAAGAGGTCAACAATGTTGAAAAAAAGATGTCAACACAATTCGCTGCATGATTTGAGAATCATGTGTGTTCTACTTTCTACAGCATGACTTCATGATTTATGATCCAATACATTTTCAAATTCACTAATTCTGTATGTTTTTTACCGGCAGATTACCAAATTGAAATATGAAGGCACAACACTTGTTGACGAAGACTTGTACTCACTAGCATGTGGGCCGGATCCGCGAGTGCGTTCGTACACAGCCTGTATAATCAATGGGGTACAGTACCATACTACGGCTCGTGATGAACATAGGAAGACACAGAACTCCACCATCAAGTGCCCAGGTACTCACGGTGATGACACAATGAACTTCTATGGGACAATCATAGACATTATTGAGCTGAGTTACAGTAAGAACAGCAAAGGGAGTAGAACTGTTATCTTATTACGATGTGAATGGTACCATCTTGGGGGAAGGACATACCACATGAAAGATGATGGTTACTTCAAGAGCATAAACATCACAGGCCGATGGTATAAGGATGATCCTTTCATTATGGCCACAGATGCTACACAGGTATTTTTCTTGGAAGATACAAAATTAGGGCCATGTTGGCGAGTGCTACAAGAATTTGGCCACCGACATATATTTGATGTCGAAGAGTCCAACACAAACCAACCAATCCATGAACAAGTACAAATGAGATCTCAAGAGGCATACCAAGAGGAGCATATTTCATCTAGAGATGGTGCAGTGAGAGACATTCCTCCAGATATGGATTTGTTGCACATGAATAATGAACCAGGCAGCCCTATTAGTAGAGACCTCGTCGAGAGCATCCATCGACAAAAACATATTGCTCAAGGTGATGAAGCAGACCGTGAAGATGAAGATGAAACCTACCTTGAGTACCATAGTCCAGAAGAAGGCAATACTTCAGGAGAAGACAGTGATGTTGATTGACCTTTGCATTTCTAGACATATGTGAACCATGCATGAACTTTTCTGTTATTGACTTTGTTGTATTTCAATTATGCTACTACATTTGTATCTGAATTATGAGATAGCAAGACCTTATATGCAATGTTTCTATTTTTAGTGTATACTTCATGTGTGATGCAAGTTACAGTAGTGTCCAGATTTCATTCACATGATGTGTGTGTATATATATGGGGACTTCATGTGTCATGCCCAGAATCTGTCCTAAAATGGATTTCTGGGTTTTTATGACCCCAAGGCCATGTCATGGAATGTACATAATTTGTCACAAAATGTATTGGCCGGAAGTAACATACATTCTGCCAATATTTCATCACGCACAAATTTGCTAAATACACTATTCCATTTCCTTCCTTTTCATTTCTTGCTTGCCTGAATGCAAGCCCATCCAATATTGGCACATAATGTTTCACACATGAATAAAATGTATTGCTTGAAAAAAGAACCAGTTTGCATTGCTTGACCATCGACCAGATTGCAATGCTAGAAAATGCACCACCTTGTTCTTACATTACAAAAGCGAAGACCAACTACACCAGATTGCATTGTTCATACTACACTGCAACCATCACCTACAAAGACTAAAATATATTATGCGGTGAACTTGACTTCACTGCCTCCCTGCAACATACATCAACACACAGCCAAGACCAACTACTAAAACAGACATCAAAAGGTTGAACTTGCACGCAAGATTGTCCACCTTGGCCTCAATCTGTAGTTCACCAGCTTGCATATTCATGACCATTCTCCCAGATGATGCATCTGCTACCTCTTCAGCTTCATCACCAATGTCCACTGCCAGGGGGAATTTGTGGATTGCGATAATGCCAAGCTCCTCCAGCTTATCCAAATACTGCCTTTGGAAATTATAGAACCCGCAAATCTTAGGAAACTACAACAATAACAAAACAATTTCGTTAACCATAGCTGGATAAACAGGGATGAAGAACTTCTCAGTTCAAATCATACAAGTGGATGCTCACTGAGTTCCGTGGACATTTGAAGAACACACGCAGGTAGTTCTCGGTCGTGTCCTTCCCTGACCGCCTCTCTATCACCCTCGCCATCCCACAGTCAGGGCATGGGATCAAGGGGAGTCCAGTCTCCTTACCAAGAGGATATGGCTGCAGCTCCCACATCGAGCTTGGCTCCAGATGGCGTTCAACCATCCTGGACGCTCCACTGCCCCTCGATTGAGTAGCCGAGCTACCCCACTTGGACATGGTGCCACCGTCGTCGTCACCGTCGCCGCCACAGCAGTCTCATGGAACCGTCCAGCGCCGTCAGCTTGGGAGAGGGGGAGCCGGCTCCGCCTAGAGGCAGCATGACGGCGGCCGTGCTCTACCACCCCGACCGACGCTCGCCCAGAGGCCCACCCGCACGCCGAGCTCAGACCGCCCTGCTCTGCCTGCCCGCACGCACTGGCCTCACGCCCGGGTCCGCCCACCCGCACTCCCTGGCCTCACACCACAGGCCACCTGCTCCGCCCGCCCGCACGTCGAGATCCGCCGCCCGCCCTGGCGTCCCGCCGAGATCCGCCACCCGCCGCGCTCCACCAGGCCACCCGCCAAGCTCGGCCTGCCTACCCGCAATGCTACACCGACCGACCCACCGCCGGCATCCGCGCTCGGTAGCCGCGGTCCGCTCACCCGGACGCTGCCCGCCCGCCGCCCGAACACCGCCCGCCGCTGTGTGGGAGTGGGGAATTTTGGGGAACGATTCGAAATGGCCAAGTTCAACTTCTGTTCAGGGATCATGTTATAATTAACAAACAATGATGTACAGAAAAAGGTCACAAAAAACCACTTCATATCGTCATTAAAACCATAACAGACGATCGGCTACTCTGGTTGACATTTGTGACGACACCAGGCATCTCTATGTGACCAAAAGAAGAGAGTGGTCATAAATAGTTCAAGGGCTCATGAATTTATGACGACATAGATTTTATCATCATCTAATGTTACAATATATGACGATATTTGTCCTCGTCATGAGGACTTTTGTCATAAAAAATCATAATTCTTGTAGTGGGTGGTGATCCAAGTGCATGACGGCAAGGAGAGGGTTGTGTTCTACCTTAGCAGAAAGATGCTAGATGTGGAGACCAGGTACCCTGAGATTGAAAAGTTATGCCTGTGTTTGTCCTTTACCTGTACAAGGCTTCGTCATATCTTTCTATCTGCTGAAACGGTCGTCATCTGCAAATCGGACGTTATCAAGCACATGTATCGGCTCCTGTATTTAAAGGCCAACTCGGAACGTGGATGTTTGCATTGTCAGAGTTCGATATCCGATACCAACCCACGAAGGCAGTCAAAGGGCAAGCGCTGGCAGATCTTATTGTAGAAAGGATCAATACTGACTTAGTAGCACTCTCCGTGCGCGCGTGGGCCATGTACTTTGATGGATTGGCTTGTGGAGATGGATGTGGCATAGGTATCCTGCTTGTGTCACCTCGGGGGGCAACAATCTAGCAGAATATGAAGTGGTACGTAAGGGTATGGAATTGCTTGTTGAGGCCAGAGCGGAAGCAGTAGAAAGTTTTGGGGATTCAAAGCCGGTGATTTCTCAGCTCACAGAGGAATACAGGTGTGAGAGCGAGTCGCTTTTCCCTTTATGGGAACAGAGTCTGGAGCTGATGGCCCAATTTAGGTACATAAATTTCTATTGGATACCAATGATGCAAAATTCAGAGTCCAATGATCTTGCACAGATGGCTTCAGGATACAAAGCTATGGCAGACGGAGCTAATCTTCAGGTATACCTGCTGGAACAAGATGACTGGAGAGCCGACATCTTTAATTACTTAAAGGATCCGGCTCGGGGGGCACCTAAGAGGATACGTTACAAGGCCATGAAGTACGTCCTAATAGGGGACGACATGTTCTACAGGACTTTAGAAGGATTGTTGCTCAAATGCTTGGGGCCGATTGAATCCAATCGGCTCTTACATGAGGTTCAAGAAGGCACTTGTGGGACTCACCAATCGGCTCATAAGATGAAGTGGCTGATTAGGCGATCGGGGTATTACTGGCCCACCATGCTTGAAGATTGTTTTAAATATTATAAAGGATGTCAAGCATGTCAGAGATTTGGGAAGATACAGATGGTGCTAGCATCAGTAATGAACCCTATCGTCAAACCATGGCCGTTCAGAGGCTGGGGTATGGACATGATCGGCAAAATTAATCCTCCATCCAGCAAAGGCCACCAGTTTATTTTGGCCATCACAGACTATTTTACCAAATGGGTGGAGGCTGTCCCTATGAAGTCAGTAGCATCTAAGGATGCCATTAATTTTGTTAAAGAACATGTCATTCACAGGCTCGGGATTCCTCAGACCATCATAATAGATGGAGGGTCAGTCTTCATATCAGAGGAGTTCAAAAAGTTTGCTACTGACATGGGCGTCAAGCTGATCAGCTCATCTCCATATTATGCTCAGGCGAATGGACAAGCTAAAGCATCCAATCAGAGCCTTATCAAGTTGATCAAGAGAAAGATCGATGAGCATCCTAGGCGTTGGCATGAAGTCTTATCAGAGGCATTGTGGGCATACCGTATTTCATGCCACGGAGCAACAAAAACTTCTCCTTATCACCTGGTGTATGGATAGGAGGCTGTATTACCATGGGAGATTATGGCCGGCTCAAGACGCATAGAGTTCCAAAATGACCTAACAGTTGAAAAATATGTTGCTCTGATGAACGACAATATTGAGGACCTTACGGAGCTTAGACTTTGGTCACTTGAGAAGATCAAAGAAAATAAGACCAAGGTAGCCCTCGCGTACAACAAGAAAGTCAAGCCAAAAGAATTCAAAGTTGGAGATCTGGTTTGGGAAGCGGTGTTACCATTGGGGACTAAGGATGCAGCGTATGGCAAATGGTCTCCAAATTGGCATGGGCCTTATAGAGTTGATCAAGTCCTACCTGGGAACACGTATATGCTTGGGGAGTTAGATGGCGTCAAGTTTTTGGTGGTGGTCAATGGTCAACATCTCAAGAAATACTTCCCAAGTATGTGGGATGATGGGCAATAAAGCTGATGCTATGCATCAGGCTGTGAGCCGATACATTCAGTTGGCCCGTACAAGAGAAAGCCGATGCTACGCATCAAGCTATGAGCCGATACGTTCAGATGGCCCGTACAAGTGAAAGTCGTTGTTACGCATCAGGTTGGACACAAGAAAAGGAGGCCGACACGTTCAGTCGGCCCATATATAAAAAACACACACACATATTTTGTACCCAACGCATTGAGTTGGCCAAATAGCCGATGTATAACCATCGACTTTAGAATTTTAATTTGAGTGCATGCAGGTTTTGAATGACAACGGGCTACAAGAGGTGATTACAAAGTAGTCTACTGAAGGAACTCATCGATGGCTGCGATAGCCTCAAGGCGGACGCGATCAGCTTCAGCAATCACTGCTTAATCATCCTTGTCCTCACCTGACACTATCTGCCGACTCAAAACGCTCAGCTCTGCGAGTTCTCTCTTCAGCTAGGCAGTCAAGTCCTCTGCTTCTTGTTTGGAGCTGGCTATGAGGTTCTTCTCTTCCTGGATGCGCTGCTCGGTTGCCCGGACCTTTGCCTTGAGGTCTTCTAACTCCTTCTTCAGAAGTTGAAGCCTTTGAGAATGTGCAGAAATGTCAGTCTTGGCGTCCAAAGCTGCCTTCTTCTTGTTAAGCAGTCGACACCTCTCGGCAATATCGGCTTTCAAGGGGGCATGTGAGCGACGGGCTTCAAAACCCTTGCTCATAAATCCAATCGCAAAACCCAGACCAAAACCTCAGAGTGCGAACTCGAAACTCGCGAAGCAAACCCTAGATCCAGTTTCCAAGTCTTAGATCACCATTGGAGTTTCAGATGGCGGAACCCTCGAATGCCGATGCCGGCGTCCTCGGTCTGAAGGTAAAACTCTGACCTTTCGCTAATTTAATGAAGTAATTATTCGAACCCTTGAAGCATTAAATGATCCCTTCCTGTTATTTGGCTCTTATCAATCTTCCAGGTTTCAGACATTCTCATCCTTCTTCCCCCAATTCCTTTTGCCTTGGGCCTCGTTGTTATGAGAGTCCAGTAGATTTGATTTCTTGTGAGGCTAACAGGATCCTATTTGCAAGCCAAGACATAGATTTAGATTCCTGGTCCGACAGGTTGCGTGCCTGGCCGAATCCTCCCGAGGGCTAGGTATCCTGGTAAAATAGAGTAGAGAAAACCTACCAATCCACGTGGGCGACCATAGGAATAGCTGATGCTCTGTCTCTATTATTGTCCCCCTTTGAGAAGAATGAGAACCTTCTGAAGACCATCGGCTATTTTTGGTTTGATGCCCTGAACTGCTTCTTATTTGGCCATGGGCCGATGAGTCCAACCCTCATGGATGTCATGATGATTACTGGCTTGGAGGTTGCATCACCCAGCCCCTCTGCCTTCAGACTGCCTGGGGTCCCCTTTAAATTGTCCTCCAAAACATACAGCCTTTCTGAATCTCTGGTTGGAACACTTCATATTCTACAGTCCTTCCCTTGCCCCAACCAAAAACTACCTCTCCCTAGCATATGAACTGGCCAAAGGTAATACTGTTAGCCTTGGTAAATTGTTCCTTGGGGAAGTCTATAGATATCTTCACCTAATGTCTTCGAGCCTGCTTACCCAAAAGAAACTCAGAACCGGTGGTCCCTGGTGGTTCATCCAGTTATGGGCCCACCTATATTTTCGGAACCACATACCAAACTTTCCTGTTCTGGCCAATAACTCTTTTCCAGATCAGAGTGGGAGACGAATCAGGTGTACCAGCTTCGACCAAGCTTTATATAGTCTGCCCGGTAGTAAGTTGAATCCCACAGATACCTCAAGCTGGTTTAGGATATTCTACCGAGGCTTGGACAACCCAATCTTCCTCCCTTATACAGATTCTGAAATCTTTGAGAACCCAATCGCCTTCAGATTGGCTGACTTTGCCAATGATGATAGCACTCAGCATTTATACTCTATCATGATTCACCCTTGCTTCCTTCCAGTTGGCATGAGCACCTCCAACAGAATCATCAAGCCAGGTTATGAGTTTTACCAGCCGATCGTAGTAGCCCGACAATTTAGTCTTGGGCAAGTTCCTCCCCACTTCTTCCTTCACTATCTAACAATAAGTAGAGCTGATCTGCCCGATATTCTCTCCAGCTGGAGATGCTATAGCTTGTTTGCTGATCTTCACATCCCAATCCCTGTCAACTTATCATTCACTTCTTCGGCCATCGGCTTTGAGAACCGGTGGTCAATGTGGAAGACTCATGTCTTTCGGAAAGCCTTGCAGCCAATGCTGCAGCAGATCAACGCTGAGTATGAAGCACCTGAGGGAGAGGTATTACTATCAGTTTAGTATTTCTTCATGACTCCGCTTAACCCCTTCTCTAGTTCTGTTTGTTTTCTCTGTAGCAGGAGGATGGTCCAGAGCCCGAGAACGATGATGGCTCCCATAGCCCTCTTTGGCAAGAACGCACCTCCCTCATCAAAGGTCATAATGCGGATCCAGCCTGATTTTACAAAATTGGCTTCCAAGTGAAAATGAGTCTCCAACGTTGCTGCCCCCCGAGCCCAGATGAAGGCAAAGAAGATGACTGTTAGGAAGATTCGGAAGGAGGCCGGACCATCTTCTATGGATCAAGAAGCTCCGAACGTCGACCAGGTTTGGATTGTCCCTTTATAATTGGTCCTTTGAACATGTATATTTCGACTCAATTGCTCTTTCCTTGCTTGCAGGCTGATATCGTGGATATTTCCAGCGGGGAAGAGCAAGCGCGCCAAGAAGACCCAAACCCAGAGGCTCTAGAGAATCCTGTGGCAGTAGTCATCCTCTTGGTCAACCTCCAGGATCCGATCCCGGAAACTCCAGAGAATCTTGCAACAACAGTCGACACTCTGGTCAATCTTCAGGAGCTGCAGGAGTCGATCGTCACCTCATCGACTATCAATTCTTCTCCAGAAAGGGTGCATCTACAGGAGCTGATCGTCACCTCATCGGCTATCAATCCTTCTCTAGAAAAGTTGCATTATGTGACACCCTAGGTGTCAAATTGTACCATAATAGGTATGAAATGTAAGGCATGTGTTGATTTGTATAAGATTGGATGTATTTGTAGAAATAAGACCCTATGTGTAATTTTATAAGGATATGAGTCCTTTTGTGCAAAATGCATGAGTTACAAAAGTAATCTTCAAAAGTTACTAGGGGCCAAATTATAAGAATGCAAGTAATCATGACAGTTCTGAAAACTTGCATTAAGGCCCAAAATTATGTGTGTAAATATGTAGCAAGGACAAAATCTTATAAAACTTAAAGTTAGTCCAAAGTTTCAAAATCAAGTTGCATACCATGAGTTTTGGAGTTCAAACCCTAAAACAAAGTTGTAGAGCTTGAAAAGTTTTACAACTTTCATTTTGAACACTTTTCCTTTTGAGCTCTAGCTTAAAAGTTATCACTGGTTTACAGACAGGTCCCTGGAATTTTGGAAAATTACATTTTGGTCCAGTCATCTCCAACCTTTCTTCTTCCTCTGGTTAATCTTCTCTGCTCCCCTGTTTTACTGTGCTGGCGCCGCAATTCCCCGGAATTCAAGCCGGCAGTGAGTTCCCCCTTGCCCTCTCACCCTCGTGCGCCGCCCCTAGCCCTGCCCGCCGCCTTAGCCCGCCTCCGTGGCCCCTTCCTGCTCTGCCACGCGCGCGCCACCGGCCGCCTGGGCGCCACCAGTACCTCTCCCTCCACGCCGCCGTGGTCCATTGGCCTAGCGCCCCTCCCATACCCTCTCCTTCCTATAAGTAGTTGCCCCGGGATCTCCTGATGCTAAGCCCCCATTCTTTTGCGTCTCTCCCTCGCCGGAACACTGCTCCCAGTGCCACCCCGCCGCCGCCCTACTGCCTCCCGCCGGCGGCCCCCGTTCCGACCGCCTCAAGCCCGGCTAAGGCCTCAATCGGGTGTGTCTCGGTGCCCTCTCGCTCCCCACCCCTTTTCCTCTTGCCATCCGAGCTTCTTCCTCCTTGGATTTGAGCTCGGTCGAGCTTGTACCGGCCGGCCATGGCAGGGGGGCTTGTCTGCGACAATTTATTTCCTTCCGAGGGTCTAAATGAAAGATCTTCGTTTCTTTCCCTTTTCCAATGTGCTGAACTTGGAAAACTCCTAGAAAATCGTAGAAAATTCAAAAAAATGTGAAACCAGTTGTATTTGAATCTTCATTTCAAATTCTATCACTTTTGTTTTATGACCATGCTGTGAAAATAGATAGTTTGTACTGTATTTAGAATAAAAGTAAATGGGTGCTTGTGATTTTATGTGAGTGGTACTTTTGGCTTGTAAATTCAGTAGAAAATTGTAGGAAATTCCAAAAATTGCAAAACCAGTTTTGTTTGAAACTAGGTTTTGAACTCTACAACTTCTATTAAGTAACTTTGATATGAAACAAAATATTTTTGAATCTATATTGAATCTAAGACATGGAAATGTAATATCCAATCCGTAATTCCAATTTTTACCTTACAGGTTAACTTTGTGATCATGATTTTTGATATACAAATTTCTATAGATGACATATAAAGTGATATAAAATCTTCAAATCTAAATTCATGATATAAATTAATTTCTTTTAAGATAACCATTTCAAATTATTTTGAGCAAAAATTTGCTAAGCATACCTTTTAAACTTTAATCAATTAGATCTCTTAATCATGAATTATGAAGTAATCTATTTTTAAATATTCAAAATCTTATAACATTCTTTACTCAAAAAGTTTAAATTCAAATCTAAATCTGAATTTAACTCTAATTTATGTTTTAATATTTATCTTGGATTAATTCAATTTGTTTATAATACAATTAACTAAATCTTTTCAGTGAAGCTTATCTAATTAGATCTTTTAATCAAATCTTTTAAATACACAATAAGCTGTGTTTAAGTTTTCAAAACTTTATAACTCTAATTACTTAGGGTTCACATTCAAATTTGAATTTAATTTAAACTTGAATACTTAATTTCTATTTTCAATTAAATTAATGCTTTAGTCATGAGTTAATGCTTATGATTCAAAACTTAGGTTTCTTATACCATGAGTTCTCGAGCATTAGCTATTGGATTGCAACTTTACCGTAAATTGAAATGAAAGTATGTGCATCCATTGAACTCCATCTTGCATATCATGTAGACTCGATCTCTCTCGCCGACGGAAATTATCAGCTAATCCCGGAACCAGAAGAAGGTTATTCTGAAGATCCCGAGAACTTCGTCAGGGAATTCTCTGAAGGCCCGAACCAAAGTTCGGACGTTATTAACTTGACTAACCCCAGCCCCGCCAGTAAAGGCAAGCCCCGGACATAACCCACTATTTTATTACACTGCAATCTATATCTATTTACGTATTCTATGCATTAAGTTCTTAGGAATTGCTTGAAACCCTAGTTGCATTCCCCTAGGAACCAATGTGATGGATACTAGCTCTTGAGTCCGACTAGCTACTATGCTAATAGGGCCGGTAGAAGTCGGGTGATTTCCTGTCACTCGCGCGATATAGGAATTGTAATGTTTATATTCCTGCAATCACTATAAGGATGACGGACGGGAGTTTTATGTGGTATCATGGTTGAGGTGATACCCCGTCTGTGTTGTTGAATCTGTTAAGGTCGCAGCGTGTGTTAGCGGTGGTTAAGCATTTGAAAGTACTAACCACATGCCGCGAAATATGGTAAGCGGTAAGCCTAGTAGCCAATCGGCCCGAGGAGTGGACATACCTCCCACCACTCGATTTGCTTCTTTTGGTTACTCATGTTCGACTGAGGAAATACGTGTTGCAAGGGCAACCAGGAATACGGGTTTTGTAGTCGCGCTACAGACGTATGTCCTGCACGAGTGATGTGCGTATGTTCCTGCAGTCGCTTGTGGTGGCTCTGATCCACGAGTCGGAATGAAAGGCAAACGGTTGCTTTGGGACTGTCGTTGGATGTTCCAAGCGTGTGAGTTAGATTTACCTTGCAAGGTTAAATTCGATTCAGAATCGTCCGCCTCTCACGAAGATTGAGACTGCTTAATCCCTTTATCACACAGAGTAACAAGAGTAACTATATGATGGGTAATACTGATGGTTGAGATAAAGAACTCTACCTTGCTTGCTTAGTTATAAGTGCTTATCTAGAATGGATAATCACATAGAGCTTGAAAGCTAAAAGTTGAAAATAAGGATCTATTCTTAGTTGCTTTTCAGCTGAAATTAAACCCAGAACCATTATAAGCCTACATAAGTCTAGTTATGGGCTAAGTATACCCAATTCCGGGTAAGCCTTGCTGAGTATTAGTATACTCAGCCTTGCTAGTTATATGTCTTGCAGGTAATGTCTGGAAGACCCTACTCTTCCCTTGCCCTGGCCCTGTGTTCTTCCAGAAGGTTGGTCCGTGGAATGGGATCCGTCCCCGGCCAGCACTGGTGATATCGAGCGATGTCGTGCTCGGGCTTAGCATGACATCCGTCTTAACGACGAGTTGAAATCATCGCATATGTTTTCCGCTGCTAAAAACCATAGTTTTAACAGCTTGTAATCTTTTCTCTGAATTTAAATCTTCGTACCTCTTTTGGAAACCCTTGTAACGTAATTTTCTCTGTGATGTAAAATGTGATGGTGATTGTATCTCTGGACTCACCTTCGTGTGAGGTAACCTTATTTGATCCTGTGTATCGGTGGTTTATCGGGACGTTACCCGACAGGCCAAGGGATTATACCGTTTGAAGCACGTTGGAGCCCTCTGGAGTGGACTCGCGTACTTGAGCCGGTATAATTCAGGTTGGTTCTACCACAGCTGGTATCAGAGCTATAAGGTTACCCTGGAGGTACATTTTGCCTTAAAAATTCTTTCAGTATAAAAGCATGACCAATAAAATGTTTGGCAAAGTCACGTTGGATTCGTTAAGGTTTGTGCTTAGTACGTAAAGCCCTAGGGTAATGTTTATAAGGGAAATAGAGGTGGCTATATATATGTATATAATCCTAACTACCAGCATTACTTTTCTATCAAAACTTAAATTCATGCACAACCCAACCTTACTTTCTGTAACGACATCTTCGATCGTGAGGTAAGGAGGTAAGGATCCTCAGCCAACTGAGGGAGCTTGGCCATCCTGTCGTGATGCGAACCGAACGCTGTTTCTCAAGCAGTGGCCTACTTGAGATGCTGCCAATGTACCAACCTCGGTTGACTACATTGGGAGTATATGGTTCGGCGCAGGATATGGCGATCGCTGTTCATATCCCCGCATTTTGCGGTACCCCCGTGAATACGTTATCTCGATAACGTATGTTAACGTTGTCTGTACGGCGGTAATTGTACAGATGCTGTTTCTATAGTGAACAGTAATGAATGGGAACGCTTTCATGACATGCTGGCATGAAAGGTTCATTGGTTATATATATTGTGGTTTTCTGCAGGTACACTAACCACGAATACGAAACTAGGACGGATAGGGTTTATCGACTAGTTAATAGTGAGAGACGTATGTATTATGCCACCGAAACTAACCACGTAAGTCCGAAGATATTCGGCAGTTGTTTTTGGTTTGTGAGGACGAGTAGAATGTGCATGCATAACTCATCATCAAATACATGAATGCAATGTGTGTTTTGGTTCTTTTAAGGAGATGTGGTAGGTTGTTGATCTTTGGTAGGGTTAGCGGGATTCTTGTGGTAGTGTTAGTTAAGTCTCTTAAGTATCTTCTTGCTTTCCAGCCCTTGCTATATCAGAATCCATTGTCTCGTCCTATTTGCCCTGTAAGTCTTTAGCAGGGTAAATGAATTTCATCATCCGAATCCTTGTTTCAGATGGTTGGAGTCACTCGTGGAACCCCGGAAGGTTTCCGGGCCGATCAGTCCAGCAATTCCCAACAACCATCCCTATCACTTTCACATCTAGCCGAGGTTATGGCTCGGCAAACCGAACTTCTCAATCTATTGGTACAAGCACAGAAGAATCAGCAACACCAGCAGTCACGAGGTTGTGACGAACCTCAGGTGGCAACTTATCAAGATTTCCTCAGTACTCAGCCCCCGCTGTTCAGCAAAGCGGAGGAACCCTTGGATGCCGATGCTTGGCTCCGCACCATTGAATCTAAGTTTGCCCTTCTTACGATTCCATGTGCGGACTCCAACAAGGCTCATTTTGCTGCCCAACAATTGCACGGAGCTGCCCGTATTTGGTGGGATAATTATTGTGCTATGCAAACTGATGGCCATGCTATCTCCTGGGAAGAGTTCTGGAATGCCTTTAGGGCACATCATATACCTAAAGGGCTGGTGGAACGGAGACTGAATGAGTTCTTGGCACTTACTCAAGGCACCCGCACCGTACTGCAGTATGCACAGGCTTTTAATCACCTGTGTCAGTATGCGGGCTATCATGCTGATAATGATGCCAAGAAGCAAGATCGTTTTCGTCGAGGTTTGGATACTAAGCTCAAAGAACATCTGAATCTTGTCAAGGCGAATACTTTCAGTGAGTTAGTCAACATGGCACTAACTCAGGAGGATTGCATTATGGCACACCGTGCCGAAAAGAAGCGTAAGGTCTCCACTGGATCCACGAGCGTTCAACCCTCGTGGTATCAGTTTGATCAGAACGTATTGCCTGAAGCACCACCACAAAATGCTCTGATCGGTAGACTGGTTCTTAGGCCGCCTCAACAGCAAGAAGAGTATCAACCTCCTGTACTTCTACAACAACCACAACAATTTGGCCCACGGCCGAATATTCAACAAGCTCGACAGAAAAGCAACCCTCATTGCTGTTTAAAGTGTGGAAGTGCGGATCATCTCCTTAGAAATTGTCCGCAACTCAAGAGATCTAATCAAGGTTAGAATTCCAGTCAGAATGATCAGAACAAGGGTAAGAGGCCGATGATGCAAGTCCGGCAAGGACAAATCAATTTTACTACCCTTGCAGAACTTCCGGATGGAGCTCCTATCATGTCGGGTACATTTTCGATACACCACAAACCAGTTGTTACATTATTTGATTCAGGAGCAACTCATAGTTTCATTAGTAACAACTGCAGTACCCGAATAAGACTTGATCCTTGTCCTACCCAAGGATCATACATGATTTCTACTCCTGGAGGGAAGATTACTTCTAATCAAATGATTAGAAGCGTACCAATTCAGTTCGGCAGTAAACTAATCAAGACTGATTTAGTACTGCTAAATCTAGAGGGTATTGATGTGATACTCGGGACAAATTGGATGACAGAACATGGAGTACTGTTAGACATCTCATCCCGAGTTATTGAGATTAACTCACCACATCAAGAAGTTGTTATCCTCTATCTGCCTCAGCAAGAGTATTTGCACTCTTGCACTTATGCCATCACAGACGTCAAAGTAAAAGATATCCCAGTAGTCTGTGAATATCCCGATGTCTTTCCGGACGACTTGCCTGGAATGCCACCTGACAGAGATATTGAGTTTATTATTGAACTCCAACCAGGCACAGCTCCTATCTCGAAGAGGCCGTATCGCATGCCTCCAAATGAATTGGCTGAATTGAAAATCCAACTCCAAGATCTCCTTGATAAAGGTTTCATACGCCCAAGTGCGTCACCTTGGGGTTGTCCTGCTCTCTTCGTAAAGAAGAAAGACAATAGCCTAAGGCTATGTGTCGACTATCGACCACTCAATGCGGTTACCATTAAAAACAAATATCCTCTTCCCCGCATTGACATATTGTTTGATTAGTTAGCTGGAGCTAAGGTCTTCTCAAAAATTGACTTACGCTCTGGTTATCATCAGATCAAGATTAGGCCTTGCGACATTCCAAAAACGGCCTTCTCAACCAGATATGGACTTTATGAATATCTGGTTATGTCATTTGGACTTACCAATGCACCGGCATATTTCATGTATCTTATGAATTCAGTCTTTATGCCGGAGCTTGACAAATTCGTCGTGGTCTTCATCGACGATATTCTGATATATTCCAAGACCAAGGAAGACCATGCTAATCATTTACGTGTCGTGCTTCAACGACTACGAGATCATCGCCTTTATGCCAAATTCTCAAAATGTGAATTCTGGCTAGATAGTGTGAAATTTTTGGGACACACTATCTCTAGTGAAGGCATATCGGTTGATCCCACTAAAGTCCAAGAAGTTATGGACTGGAAACCTCCAACTTCAGTTCATCAAATTCGGAGTTTCCTTGGATTGGCAGGATATTATCGCTGATTCATTCCAGACTTCTCCAAGATAGCTAAACCAATGACTGAGCTACTGAAGAAAGAAGTTAAGTTCTGCTGGGATACTAAGTGTGATGAAGCATTCCACACTTTGAGAAGACTTTTGACAACCGCCCCAGTACTAGCTCAGCCGGATAATACTCAGCCTTTTGATGTCTATTGCGATGCCTCTGGAACTGGCCTTGGTTGTGTTCTTATGCAAAACAACCGAGTCATCGCTTACGCATCCAGAGCACTTCGAAATCATGAGCAAAATTATCCAACTCATGATCTTGAATTGGCAGCGGTTATTCATGCTCTCAAGATCTGGAGACATCATCTTATGGGTGCTAAGTGTAACATCTACACTGACCATAAGAGCCTCAAGTATATCTTCACTCAAGCTGACTTAAATATGAGGCAAAGGCGTTGGTTAGAATTGATTAAAGACTACGATCTTGAGGTACACTACCATCCTGGCAAGGCCAATGTGGTTGCAGATGCCCTTAGCCGCAAGGCACGTTGTCACTGTTTGTCTATAGCAACCATCAATGACACTCTCTACAATCAGATGAGGAAACTCAACTTAGAAATCATTCCTCAAGGTAGTCTGAATCATTTATCCATCGAGAATACCCTTCGAGATAAAGTTATCAAATCTCAACTACATAATGAGGGTATCAAAATTATCAAATCAAAGTTATCTCAGGGAGAAGTTAAATATAAGTGTTTTCACACTGATCATCAAGGAACTTTATGGTTCAACAATCGAATTGTTGTACCTAAAGATCATCAGCTTCGCAAGCAAATCCTTGATGAAGCACATCTGTCCAAGTTCTCTATTCATCCTGGTAGTACCAAAATGTATCAAGATCTACGACAGAATTTTTGGTGGACCAGAATGAAAAGAGAAATTGCTAAATATGTATTCGAGTGTGATACATGCCAGAGAGTCAAAGCTAATCATCTCAAAGCATCTGGTACACTTCAGTCATTACCCATTCCGTCATGGAAATGGGAAGACATCAGTATGGATTTCATTGTTGGTCTTCCCAATACCCCTCAGAAGCATGACTCCATATGGGTAATCATTGATAGACTTACTAAAACCGCTCATTTTCTTCCTGTGCGTACTATCTACACCACTAAGAAGTATGCCGAAGTCTATCTAGATCAAATTGTCCGGTTGCATGGCATCCCTAAGACCATTATTTCTGATCGAGGGCCCCAATTCATTGCACGCTTCTGGGAACAGTTGCAGTCAGCTCTTGGAACTAAACTAATTCGAAGCTCTGCATATCATCCCCAGACTGATGGACAGACTGAGCGAGTCAACCAAATTCTTGAAGATATGCTCCGAGCTTGTGTTATCCACTATGGTACAAGCTGGGACAAATGTCTTGCTTTGGCTGAATTCTCTTATAACAACAGTTATCAATCTAGCCTTCAGATGGCTCCTTTTGAAGCGTTATACGGTCGCAGATGTCGAACTCCTTTGAATTGGTCTCAGACCGGTGAACGCCACATCTTCGGACCCGATCTGGTTGTAGAAGCCGAAGATAAGGTCAAGGTTATTCAAGCCAATCTCAAAATAGCTCAGTCTAGACAGAAAAGCTATGCAGATAAAAGAAGGAAACCTTTGCAGTTCCAAGTAGGAGATTTTGTCTATCTCCGAGTATCTCCTACCAAAGGTGTCCAGCGTTTCAGCATAAAAGGGAAATTAGCACCACGGTATGTTGGACCCTTTGAGATTCTTAAAGTCTGTGGCCCAGTGGCTTATAAAATCCGCCTTCCATCTCAATTGGCCGCCATTCACGATGTTTTCCATGTCTCTCAACTCAAGAAGTGTATTAAAGTACCTACAGAGATCATTGAAACCACCGCCATTGAGATTGAGCCTGATCTGTCTTACACCGAGCAACCTATTCAAATTTTGGATACCAAGGAAAGAGTCACCAGAAGAAAGACAGTTAAGATGTACAAGATTTTATGGGATCACCACACCGAAGAAGAAGCAACCTGGGAAACAGAATCTTATCTTCAACAAAATTTCCCAAACTTCCTTCAAAGCCAATTCCCAAGCTTAATCGTCTGATTCTTTTTGTCTTCGAATCTCGGGACGAGATTCTTTTTAGGGGGGAGGGCTGTGACACCCTAGGTGTCAAATTGTACCATAATAGGTATGAAATGTAAGGCATGTGTTGATTTGTATAAGATTGGATGTATTTGTAGAAATAAGACCCTATGTGTAATTTTATAAGGATATGAGTCCTTTTGTGCAAAATGCATGAGTTACAAAAGTAATCTTCAAAAGTTACTAGGGGCCAAATTATAAGAATGCAAGTAATCATGACAGTTCTGAAAACTTGCATTAAGGCCCAAAATTATGTGTGTAAATATGTAGCAAGGACAAAATCTTATAAAACTTAAAGTTAGTCCAAAGTTTCAAAATCAAGTTGCATACCATGAGTTTTGGAGTTCAAACCCTAAAACAAAGTTGTAGAGCTTGAAAAGTTTTACAACTTTCATTTTGAACACTTTTCCTTTTGAGCTCTAGCTTAAAAGTTATCACTGGTTTACAGACAGGTCCCTGGAATTTTGGAAAATTACATTTTGGTCCAGTCGTCTCCAACCTTTCTTCTTCCTCTGGTTAATCTTCTCTGCTCCCCTGTTTTACTGTGCTGGCGCCGCAATTCCCCGGAATTCAAGCCGGCAGTGAGTTCCCCCTTGCCCTCTCACCCTCGTGCGCCGCCCCTAGCCCTGCCCGCCGCCTTAGCCCGCCTCCGTGGCCCCTTCCTGCTCTGCCACGCGCGCGCCACCGGCCGCCTGGGCGCCACCAGTACCTCTCCCTCCACGCCGCCGTGGTCCATCGGCCTAGCGCCCCTCCCATACCCTCTCCTTCCTATAAGTAGTTGCCCCGGGATCTCCTGATGCTAAGCCCCCATTCTTTTGCGTCTCTCCCTCGCCGGAACACTGCTCCCAGTGCCACCCCGCCGCCGCCCTACTGCCTCCCGCCGGCGGCCCCCGTTCCGACCGCCTCAAGCCCGGCTAAGGCCTCAATCGGGTGTGTCTCGGTGCCCTCTCGCTCCCCACCCCTTTTCCTCTTGCCATCCGAGCTTCTTCCTCCTTGGATTTGAGCTCGGTCGAGCTTGTACCGGCCGGCCATGGCAGGGGGGCTTGTCTGCGACAATTTATTTCCTTCCGAGGGTCTAAATGAAAGATCTTCGTTTCTTTCCCTTTTCCAATGTGCTGAACTTGGAAAACTCCTAGAAAATCGTAGAAAATTCAAAAAAAATGTGAAACCAGTTGTATTTGAATCTTCATTTCAAATTCTATCACTTTTGTTTTATGACCATGCTGTGAAAATAGATAGTTTGTACTGTATTTAGAATAAAAGTAAATGGGTGCTTGTGATTTTATGTGAGTGGTACTTTTGGCTTGTAAATTCAGTAGAAAATTGTAGGAAATTCCAAAAATTGCAAAACCAGTTTTGTTTGAAACTAGGTTTTGAACTCTACAACTTCTATTAAGTAACTTTGATATGAAACAAAATATTTTTGAATCTATATTAAATCTAAGACATGGAAATGTAATATCCAATCCGTAATTCCAATTTTTACCTTACAGGTTAACTTTGTGATCATGATTTTTGATATACAAATTTCTATAGATGACATATAAAGTGATATAAAATCTTCAAATCTAAATTCATGATATAAATTAATTTCTTTTAAGATAACCATTTCAAATTATTTTGAGCAAAAATTTGCTAAGCATACCTTTTAAACTTTAATCAATTAGATCTCTTAATCATGAATTATGAAGTAATCTATTTTTAAATATTCAAAATCTTATAACATTCTTTACTCAAAAAGTTTAAATTCAAATCTAAATCTGAATTTAACTCTAATTTATGTTTTAATATTTATCTTGGATTAATTCAATTTGTTTATAATACAATTAACTAAATCTTTTCAGTGAAGCTTATCTAATTAGATCTTTTAATCAAATCTTTTAAATACACAATAAGCTGTGTTTAAGTTTTCAAAACTTTATAACTCTAATTACTTAGGGTTCACATTCAAATTTGAATTTAATTTAAACTTGAATACTTAATTTCTATTTTCAATTAAATTAATGCTTTAGTCATGAGTTAATGCTTATGATTCAAAACTTAGGTTTCTTATACCATGAGTTCTCGAGCATTAGCTATTGGATTGCAACTTTACCGTAAATTGAAATGAAAGTATGTGCATCCATTGAACTCCATCTTGCATATCATGTAGACTCGATCTCTCTCGCCGACGGAAATTATCAGCTAATCCCGGAACCAGAAGAAGGTTATTCTGAAGATCCCGAGAACTTCGTCAGGGAATTCTCTGAAGGCCCGAACCAAAGTTCGGACGTTATTAACTTGACTAACCCCAGCCCCGCCAGTAAAGGCAAGCCCCGGACATAACCCACTATTTTATTACACTGCAATCTATATCTATTTACGTATTCTATGCATTAAGTTCTTAGGAATTGCTTGAAACCCTAGTTGCATTCCCCTAGGAACCAATGTGATGGATACTAGCTCTTGAGTCCGACTAGCTGCTATGCTAATAGGGCCGGTAGAAGTCAGGTGATTTCCTGTCACTCGCGCGATATAGGAATTGTAATGTTTATATTCCTGCAATCACTATAAGGATGACGGACGGGAGTTTTATGTGGTATCATGGTTGAGGTGATACCCCGTCTGTGTTGTTGAATCTGTTAAGGTCGCAGCGTGTGTTAGCGGTGGTTAAGCATTTGAAAGTACTAACCACATGCCGCGAAATATGGTAAGCGGTAAGCCTAGTAGCCAATCGGCCCGAGGAGTGGACATACCTCCCACCACTCGATTTGCTTCTTTTGGTTACTCATGTTCGACTGAGGAAATACGTGTTGCAAGGGCAACCAGGAATACGGGTTTTGTAGTCGCGCTACAGACGTATGTCCTGCACGAGTGATGTGCGTATGTTCCTGCAGTCGCTTGTGGTGGCTCTGATCCACGAGTCGGAATGAAAGGCAAACGGTTACTTTGGGACTGTCGTTGGATGTTCCAAGCGTGTGAGTTAGATTTACCTTGCAAGGTTAAATTCGATTCAGAATCGTCCGCCTCTCACGAAGATTGAGACTGCTTAATCCCTTTATCACACAGAGTAACAAGAGTAACTATATGATGGGTAATACTGATGGTTGAGATAAAGAACTCTACCTTGCTTGCTTAGTTATAAGTGCTTATCTAGAATGGATAATCACATAGAGCTTGAAAGCTAAAAGTTGAAAATAAGGATCTATTCTTAGTTGCTTTTCAGCTGAAATTAAACCCAGAACCATTATAAGCCTACATAAGTCTAGTTATGGGCTAAGTATACCCAATTCTGGGTAAGCCTTGCTGAGTATTAGTATACTCAGCCTTGCTAGTTATATGTCTTGCAGGTAATGTCTGGAAGACCCTACTCTTCCCTTGCCCTGGCCCTGTGTTCTTCCAGAAGGTTGGTCCGTGGAATGGGATCCGTCCCCGGCCAGCACTGGTGATATCGAGCGATGTCGTGCTCGGGCTTAGCATGACATCCGTCTTAACGACGAGTTGAAATCATCGCATATGTTTTCCGCTGCTAAAAACCATAGTTTTAACAGCTTGTAATCTTTTCTCTGAATTTAAATCTTCGTACCTCTTTTGGAAACCCTTGTAACGTAATTTTCTCTGTGATGTAAAATGTGATGGTGATTGTATCTCTGGACTCACCTTCGTGTGAGGTAACCTTATTTGATCCTGTGTATCGGTGGTTTATCGGGACGTTACCCGACAGGCCAAGAGATTATACCGTTTGAAGCACGTTGGAGCCCTCTGGAGTGGACTCGCGTACTTGAGCCGGTATAATTCAGGTTGGTTCTACCACACATTATATCTCTGAGCCGTTTGCATCTTCCTTTCCCTGTGCTGTACTAATTTCCTATCTTCTTTCAGGGTCTAAACCTCTTGGAGTTGCTCTCATTTGACCCTGCATCCGTCGGCTTAGCCATACTCGAAATGGATGATCATTAGCCAAAACCAACCGGTGTCAGTAGCCAACTCCTCCGCATAAAGGGCCTGCTATCAGCTCCAATTGATGCTTTGGTCTAGGATTCCGACG
Organism: Panicum hallii; assembly: GCF_002211085.1. NCBI lineage: Eukaryota > Viridiplantae > Streptophyta > Magnoliopsida > Poales > Poaceae > Panicum > Panicum hallii. The sequence continues at coordinate 91,819 of NW_020356222.1, read as the reverse complement.
GAGTGAGGCGAATTCTTGAGGAGATCAAGCCCCAACTCCCGGAAGACCTTTAGATCAAGCTTTGGCCAACTAGACATCTCTCTTTCTTTTGGGCAAAGGTAGAAAAGGCTCGACAGAGGATTGAAGCCCGTCGCTCACATGCCCCCTTGAAAGCCGATATTGCCGAGAGGTGTCGACTGCTTAACAAGAAGAAGGCAGCTTTGGACGCCAAGACTGACACTTCTGCACATTCTCAAAGGCTTCAACTTCTGAAGAAGGAGTTAGAAGACCTCAAGGCAAAGGTCCGGGCAACCGAGCAGCGCATCCAGGAAGAGAAGAACCTCATAGCCAGCTCCAAACAAGAAGCAGAGGACTTGACTGCCTAGCTGAAGATAGAACTCGCAGAGCTGAGCGTTTTGAGTCGGCAGATAGTGTCAGGTGAGGACAAGGATGATTAAGCAGTGATTGCTGAAGCTGATCGCGTCCGCCTTGAGGCTATCGCAGCCATCGACGAGTTCCTTCAGTAGACTACTTTGTAATCACCTCTTGTAGCCCGTTGTCATTCAAAACCTGCATGCACTAAAATTAAAATTCTAAAGTCGATGGTTATACATCGGCTATTTGGCCAACTCAATGCGTTGGGTACAAAATATGTGTGTGTGTTTTTTATATATGGGCCGACTGAACGTGTCGGCCTCCTTTTCTTGTGTCCAACCTGATGCGTAACAACGACTTTCACTTGTACGGGCCATCTGAACGTATCGGCTCATAGCTTGATGCGTAGCATCGGCTTTCTCTTGTACAGGCCAACTGAATGTATCGGCTCACAGCCTGATGCATAGCATCAGCTTTATTGCCCATCATCCCACATACTTGGGAAGTATTTCTTGAGATGTTGACCATTGACCACCACCAAAAACTTGACGCCATCTAACTCCCCAAGCATATACGTGTTCCCAGGTAGGACTTGATCAACTCTATAAGGCCCATGCCAATTTGGAGACCATTTGCCATACGCTGCATCCTTAGTCCCCAATGGTAACACCGCTTCCCAAACCAGATCTCCAACTTTGAATTCTTTTGGCTTGACTTTCTTGTTGTACGCGAGGGCTACCTTGGTCTTATTTTCTTTGATCTTCTCAAGTGACCAAAGTCTAAGCTCCGTAAGGTCCTCAATATTGTCGTTCATCAGAGCAACATATTTTTCAACTGTTAGGTCATTTTGGAACTCTATGCGTCTTGAGCCGGCCATAATCTCCCATGGTAATACAGCCTCCTATCCATACACCAGGTGATAAGGAGAAGTTTTTGTTGCTCCGTGGCATGAAATACGGTATGCCCACAATGCCTCTGATAAGACTTCATGCCAACGCCTAGGATGCTCATCGATCTTTCTCTTGATCAACTTGACAAGGCTCTGATTGGATGCTTCAGCTTGTCCATTCGCCTGAGCATAATATGGAGATGAGCTGATCAGCTTGACGCCCATGTCAGTAGCAAACTTTTTGAACTCCTCTGATATGAAGACTGACCCTCCATCTATTATGATGGTCTGAGGAATCCCGAGCCTGTGAATGACATGTTCTTTAACAAAATTAATGGCATCCTTAGATGCTACTGACTTCATAGGGACAACCTCCACCCATTTGGTAAAATAGTCTGTGATGGCCAAAATAAACTGGTGGCCTTTGCTGGATGGAGGATTAATTTTGCCGATCATGTCCATACCCCAGCCTCTGAACGGCCATGGTTTGACGATAGGGTTCATTACTGATGCTAGCACCATCTGTATCTTCCCAAATCTCTGACATGCCTGACATCCTTTATAATATTTAAAACAATCTTCAAGCATGGTGGGCCAGTAATACCCCGATCGCCTAATCAGCCACTTCATCTTATGAGCCGATTGGTGAGTCCCACAAGTGCCTTCTTGAACCTCATGTAAGAGCCGATTGGATTCAATCGGCCCCAAGCATTTGAGCAACAATCCTTCTAAAGTCCTGTAGAACATGTCGTCCCCTATTAGGACGTACTTCATGGCCTTGTAACGTATCCTCTTAGGTGCCCCCCGAGCCGGATCCTTTAAGTAATTAAAGATGTCGGCTCTCCAGTCATCTTGTTCCAGCAGGTATACCTGAAGATTAGCTCCGTCTGCCATAGCTTTGTATCCTGAAGCCATCTGTGCAAGATCATTGGCCTCTGAATTTTGCATCATTGGTATCCAATAGAAATTTATGTACCTAAATTGGGCCATCAGCTCCAGACTCTGTTCCCATAAAGGGAAAAGCGACTCGCTCTCACACCTGTATTCCTCTGTGAGCTGAGAAATCACCGGCTTTGAATCCCCAAAACTTTCTACTGCTTCCGCTCTGGCCTCAACAAGCAATTCCATACCCTTACGTACCACTTCATATTCTGCTAGATTGTTGCCCCCCGAGGTGACACAAGCAGGATACCTATGCCACATCCATCTCCACAAGCCGATCCATCAAAGTACATGGCCCACGCGCGCACGGAGAGTGCTGCTAAGTCAGTATTGATCCTTTCTGCAATAAGATCTGCCAGCGCTTGCCCTTTGACTGCCTTCGTGGGTTGGTATCGGATATCGAACTCTGACAATGCAAACATCCATGTTCCGAGTTGGCCTTTAAATACAGGAGCCGATACATGTGCTTGATAACGTCCGATTTGCAGATGACGACCGTTTCAGCAGATAGAAAGATATGACGAAGCCTTGTACAGGTAAAGGACAAACACAGGCATAACTTTTCAATCTCAGGGTACCTGGTCTCCACATCTAGCATCTTTCTGCTAAGGTAGAACACAACCCTCTCCTTGCCGTCATGCACTTGGATCACCACCCACTACAAGAATTATGATTTTTTATGACAAAAGTCCTCATGACGAGGACAAATATCGTCATATATTGTAACATTAGATGATGATAAAATCTATGTCGTCATAAATTCATGAGCCCTTGAACTATTTATGACCACTCTCTTCTTTTGGTCACATAGAGATGCCTGGTGTCGTCACAAAATGTCAACCAGAGTAGCCGATCGTCTGTTATGGTTTTAATGACGATATGAAGTGGTTTTTTGTGACCTTTTTCTGTACATCATTGTTTGTTAATTATAACATGATCCCTGAACAGAAGTTGAACTTGGCCATTTCGAATCGTTCCCCAAAATTCCCCACTCCCACACAGCGGCGGGCGGTGTTCAGGCGGCGGGCGGGCAGCGTCCGGGTGAGCGGACCGCGGCTACCGAGCGCGGATGCCGGCGGTGGGTCGGTCGGTGTAGCATTGCGGGCAGGCAGGCCGAGCTTGGCGGGCGGCCTGGTGGAGCGCGGCGGGTGGCGGATCTCGGCGGGACGCCAGGGCGGGCGGCGGATCTCGACGTGCGGGCGGGCGGAGCAGGTGGCCTGTGGTGTGAGGCCAGGGAGTGCGGGTGGGCGGACCCGGGCGTGAGGCCAGTGCGTGCGGGCAGGCAGAGCAGGGCGGTCTGAGCTCGGCGTGCAGGTGGGCCTCTGGGCGAGCGTCGGTCGGGGTGGTAGAGCACGGCCGCCGTCATGCTGCCTCTGGGCGGAGCCGGCTCCCCCTCTCCCCAGCTGACGGCGCTGGACGGTTCCAGGAGACTGCTGTGGCGGCGACGGTGACGACGACGGCGGCGCCATGTCCAAGTGGGGTAGCTCGGCTACTCAATCGAGGGGCAGTGGAGCGTCCAGGATGGTTGAACGCCATCTGGAGCCAAGCTCGATGTGGGAGCTGCAGCCATATCCTCTTGGTAAGGAGATTCTTCTTAAGGGGGGAAGGCTGTAACATTCCTGTAATTAGGATCTGGACACTAGATATTAGTGTGTTGTATGTATATTAAGCTTCGTACAAAGGACTAGGGGTGTAATTGTAAATTATGAATTTCATAAGTTTCTATGTGCAATTGTGTGAAAATACTCTTAAATGTCAAATTTATTTGACTAGAGCAAAGTAAAGCACAAATGTTAAGTTAAAAATCCAAAAGAAATAGACTTTATATGAAATCAAGGACTTATGTGTAATTAAAACAAATATAAGGGTTATATATGAAATGGTTGAATTATGGAAGTCAAATTCAAAGTTGTTTAGGGATTAATGTGTAAAAAGAGTTAGTAATGATTACAGCAGGAAATCTTGCAAAAAGACCCTAAACATTAAAGCATTTGGTTGAATTACAAGACAAAGTTTATAATTTGAATTGTGCTCTAAAGTTTAAAATAAAACTATATTCTTTGAGATTTTGAACTTGAACCTTAAAGCAGTCTTGTAGGGTTTGAAATTCTCTACAACTTTGCTTTAGACACTTTTCTCATTAGGCTTTTGGATCAACGGGAATTCTTCCTTTACAGAGGAGTCCCTGGAAGTTTCTAGATTTGCAAATCAGTCCTTCTGACCCTGTCTGCCTTCTTCCTCCTCTGTCACGCGTGCTTCCTCTCTGCTCCTGCTCTGCCACCACCGCCCATCGCCGGCGCCGCGCCCCAAACTCCACCTCCAGCCACTGTGCAAGCCCACGCGTCGCCTGAGGACTTTCCACCGCTCTACCTCCTCTCCGCTGTCTTCTTCCCCGCGTGCCACCTCGTTTTCTTCCTGTTTCGGGCCGCCAGCAGCACTGGTCGCCGGCCACCTTCTGCTCCTCCACCGCCGGGCCTAAGTAGCTGTCCCCAACCGCAATGTTGCCTCCCTCCTCACTCTTTTCCTTCCTGGTAGTCTATACACAGCAGCTCGGCTTGCTCCTGTGCGTGTACCACCGGCCGCCGCCCCACGTCCATTGCCGCCGCCCTCTGCTCCACGTCGAGCTTCCCCTTCTGACCTTCCTCCCCTTGAGCTGAGTCTCGGAATCGGATCCCCTCCTCGCCCTAGAGCTCTTAGACCACGCGTCATCCCCATTCCCCACCCGAGCTCGCCGGAATTTGAGCCGCCGCTCGCCGGAGCTACTGCCCCCGTGGGCAGCTCGTCACCGTCCCTCCCCACTCTCCCCAAGACTCTCTACAGGTAGCCCTCGACTCCTTGATGCTTCCTCTCCCCTTTCCCCTCGCCGCCGACCCCGAGGATCGCCGGATTTTGGCCGGAACAGAGCTCTCCCCGCCGGCCATGGCAGCAGGGACCCGATTGCAAGCATTTTAATTCTGCTAGGGTCCTTATTGCAAAGTTTCAGTCCCTTTCTCTATTTCAAACCAGTGAAGTTCAAAAATGTGTAAGAATTCGTAGAAAAATCAGAAAAATACCAAACTTGTTGGGTTAGAATCCTTATGATAAGTTCTACAACTTTTATTTCACAAGCAAGTTATGAAAGTGCTTAGTTTGTTCTGTATTCTAAATACAAGTAAAAGGATGTTTTAATTAAATCTTATAATCCATAGCTTTACTGCTGTTAATTTTTGGAGCATATATTGTATCTGAGTTGAGAAGGCTTGTATAAATTTTTGAGGCCTAGATCAGCCCTCTAGCTAGAGTATTTGGTTACTTTTGTTATAAGTTAATAAAAACTTGGCAAATTAATTTCAGAAGTATCTATGCATATTTAGGGATGAAATTTTTACTATAGTTTGGTCTTTATGAGTGTGATATAACATAAAAATTTGAGAAACAGAAACCTAATATAACTTGAGTTATAAATTTCAAGCTTAGATTCCAAGATAAATCATAAATAATAATTAGGATGAATGAAAATTTATGAAACTTTTCTGGAATGCTAGACTTGAGTAGTTTATGATATCCTTAAGTTTTGAACCCTAATTTTAGTATAGAACTCTAGTTATAATTTTACCTTGCAATGTCAAACCTTGATCTTGTTTAATTAAGTAAGTTGTTATTTATTGTATAAAATATCTAGAGTAATGTTATTTGAATTAAACCCACTTAGGGTAACTTTCATAAGTATTAATTTATTTTTACTAATTTACAATTGGTCTAAATTAATTCAAGGCTATCCATAATTAATAATAACCTAAAGTTAAAATGCCATGTTTAGCTAATAAAAGGAGATTGCTAAATGTATGTAGTATTGCTTAAGGTAATCAAATACACTACTTAAAGGAGTTAGATGGAGTTTGAGGGTAACCCACCCCGGTTGCCTAACGAGATTAGTTAGCTTAGTTAGTACTCGATAAATGACTACCCAGTGCAGGGTAGTTAAGTTGATTGTTAATATGCAATGCTCTTTATTTAGATTGCAACTTTATCGTGAACTGAACTACAAATGTATGCATCCATTAAACTTCATTTTGCATATCATGTAGAATCGACCACTCTCGCCGACGGGGATTATCAGCTGATCCCGGAACAAGAAGGAGGTTATTCTGAAGACCCCGGAACTCTTGTCGCGGATTTCTCTGAAGCCCCGAACCAAGGTTCGGAAGGGAATATTTTGACTAACCCCAACCCCACCAGCGAAGGCAAGCCCCGGACATAACCCCTACCTTATTACACTACAACCTATATTATTATTTATGTATATCTTTATGCATTAGGTTCTTAGGAGTTGTTTGGAAACCTTAGTTGCATAATCCCAGGAACCTATGTATTGAATACTAGAACTTGGGTCCGAATAACTGCTCTGCCTATAGGACCGGTAGAAGTCGAGTGATTTCCTGTCACTCGCGCGATATAGGAGTTGTAATGTTTACATTCCTGTTATCACTATAAGGATGCCGGACGGGAATTGTGAGGTATCATGGTCAAGATGATACCCCGTCTGTGTTGTGGAATTTGATAAGGTCGCAGTGTGTGGTAGCGGTGGTTAAGCGTTTGAAAGTACTAGCCACATGCCGTGAAATATGGTAAGCGGTAAGCCTAGTAACCGATCGGCCCGAGGAGTGGACATACCCCCCACCACATGTATTTGCTTCTTTTGGTTACTTTGTTCGACGTGTAGGCATATGTGTTGCTGGGCAACCAGGAGTACGGGTTTTGTAGTCGCGCTACAGACGTACTTCCTGCACTTTGGATGTGCATATGACCTGCAGTCGCTTGTGGTGGATCTGATCCACGAGTCGGAATGAAAGGCAAACGGTTGCTTCGGAACGACCCTGTGGTGTTCCAAGCGTGTGTGTTAGGTTTACCTTGCAAGGGTTGAATCTCGATTCAGAATCGTCCGCCTCTCACGATGTATGAGACTGCTTATCCCCTTTATCACATAGAGTAACAAGAGTAATTATGTGATTATCAAAGATGATGTTTGAATGAAAATACTACCATGTCTGAGTAGTTATAGGTGCTTACCTAGAATGGTTAATCAACTAGAACCTGAAAGCTAAAAGTTGAAAATAAGGATCTACTCTTTGTTGCTTTTCAGCTGAAAAGCCTTACCCAAAGCTAAAAGCCATCATGAGTCTAGTTATGGGCTAAGATATACCCAAATCCGGGTAAGTCTTGCTGAGTATTAGTATACTCAGCCTTGCTTTTGTTGATTTACTTCAGGTAATCCTTCTGATGAGCCAGCATTCATTACACCGTGGCCCTACCCTTTGCTTGATGATTGGTCCGTGGAATGGGATCCGTCCCCGACCAACACCGATTTCGCCGAGTGATATTATGCCAGGGCTAGCATAATATCTGTAATGACGACGTGTATAATGGTTACGCTTTTCAAATTCCGCTGCTTTGACTAAAAACTAAAACCTGTCTTGTAATAATCTCTCCTCTGTGGGAGCTAATGATGTTTTGTACATTGTTGTAATGTAACTGCCTGTGATGTAAGATATTTTGGCATTGTATCTCTGGACTCACCTTCGTGTGAGGTACCTTGTTGGATCCTGAGTTCGGTGGTTTATCGGGACGTTACCCGACAGACCAATGGTTTTATACCGTTTGAAGTGCGAGGTAGCCCTTCGGTGAGGACTCACGTACTTGAGTCGGTATAATTCAGGTTGGTTCTGCCACGGCTGGTATCAGAGCTAACAAGTGTACCCTGGAGATATAATTAGCTTTAAAAAGTAAGTTTTTAGTATAAAAATTGATTAATTAAATATTTGCGAACTATGGTGGTTCGTTAAGGATTATGTATAGTACGTAAGCCCTAGGGTAATGTTATTACGGGAATTAGAGGTGGCTGTAATATATATATATATATGACTCTGACTTCCAGCATTACTTTTCTGTTGAAACTTAAATTTATGCACAACCCAACCTTACTTTCTGTAACGACATCTTCGATCGTGAGGTAAGAAGGTAAGGATCCTCAGCCAACTGAGGGAGCTTGGCCTTCCCGTCGGTGATGCGAACCGAACGCTGTTTCTCAAGCAGTGGCCTACTTGAGATGCTGCCAATGTACCAACCTCGGTTGACTACATTGGGAGTATATGGTTCGGCGCAGGGTATGGCGATCGCTGTTCATACCCCCGCGTTTTGCGGTACCCCGTGAATACGTTGTTTCGGCAACGTATGTTAACGTTGTCTATACGGCGGTAATTGTACAGATGCTGTTTCTATAGTGAACAGTAATGATTGGGGACGCTTTCATGACATGCTGGCATGAAAGGTTCATTGGATATATATATGCATTGTGGTTTTCTGCAGGTACACTAACCACGATTCCGAAACTAGGACGGATAGGGTTTACCGACTAGTTAATAGTGAGAGACGTAATTATATTGTGCCACCGTAACTAACCACGTAAGACCAAGATTACTTGGCAGTTATTTCTGGTTGAGAGGACGATTAGTGCGTGCATGCATAATTCACTAATCAACCAAAATGAATGTTTAATGCTTCTTAAGAAATAGGCAACATGTTGGTATTTCTTAATTTGGGTAAGTAAGAATCTTTAGTTGGGTATCTTAGGCATCCATCTAATTTTCAGCTTTTGCTGTTATCAGAATTAGCTATTTTAATCCATTTTACCTTGTAAATTCTCTCAACAGGGTAAAAATATCTTACCATTTGCATTGTTGTCGCAGATGGCTGCTCCTGCTAATACCTTTTGGGATCAGGAGGGGCACTTTCACACCAATGGTTTACATTGGGAAGGGTTTCCTCGTCTTTTGTGGGAATCCTTAAGTATGTTTCATTATACAGAGCCTCCTCTGTATGATGGGGTAGAGTGTCGTGAAGAAGGAGTTCCTCGCTGCAGGGTTAAGATGATAATTCCTCAACACCCTTTTCGCTCCTCATGGCAGCCCATAGAAGTGGAAGTGGTTGGATATCGTCTGGTTGATACCCTTGAAACTGCTGCCTTAGAAGCCATCAAACTTTTCTGCACTCAGCATCCGATGGAAGTTGCTGCATATCCTATTGGGTTATTTCCTACCATTGACCCTGAAAATTCGGAATGGAATTTTTGAACAGAACATCTTGGTCATATGCTAGGAGATCTGGCTGAAGAAACCATCCGTATCGTTACCAGGTTTATGGATGTACAATATCATTACCAGATGCTATTGCGTCATGGGGTAAGTCAGATAACTGGTGTGGCTCAAAGCCACTATCGGAATGCTGACCATCAAGTAACCCAAATAGAAGAATTACAAGCCTTGGTAACACAAAAGGATGAAATCATTGCAGCAAGGGATGAGACAATCCTCCATCGTGAAGATCAGATCAATGAGAGTGATCATATTATCACTCAGCGTGACACTGTTATTGAGTTCCTACAGGCACAAATTCATGATCTGATACTTGTGGTTGATGATGCCCAGGCTCACATTGAGGAATTGCAGCAGCAACCGATACTTCCCGCTATACCCATAGTACCTGAAGAAAAAGAAGAAGATCCAGAAGAGATTGAGGGTATATCAGAGATTGACTCTGAGCATGGGGACCCAGTTCTTAGTCCCTATCACTCTCCCTCTGGCAGTCAGTCGTCTGTAGGAAATTTCGATGATTTTTAGTAAATCGTCGACTTTCGAGACGTAACCCAAGGGAATGTAATAGTTTAAGTAGTTAAACCTCGTGCCATTTGATGTAACATAGATGGCCTATGTAGTGAACTTCGGACATGAGATGTGAAGAACTATCCGAGTCAGCAATGTAATATAATTTCCTGTTTTATCATCTTGTTCACTATCTTTAAATTCTGAGATGAGATGATTGAACGGAATATATGCATTGTTTATCTAAAGTGTTTTGATTTCTGAAATTGGGAGTAAGGTTATATGGTTAATGATGGACATCTCCTTTATTTCAGATGGTTGGAGCCACACGCGGAACACCGGAAGGTTTCCGGGCTGATCAGGCCAGCGGTTCTCAACAACCGTCACCACCTCCTCCCAACCTTGCCGAAGTCATGGCTCGGCAAACGGAGTTGCTTAATTTGCTGGTTCAAGCACAGCAGAATCAGCAGCATCAATTCCGAGGAGGCCGTGATGATCGCAATCCTCCTGTGGCTAGTTACCAAGATTTTCTTAGTACCCAGCTGCCCTTTTTCAGTAAGGCCGAAGAACCATTGGACGCCGATGCCTGGCTCCATATTATTGAATCGAAGTTCGCTCTCCTGACCATACCTTGTGCGGACTCTAGCAAAGCTTCCTTTGCTGCTCAACAACTTCGTGGTGCTGCTTGAATCTGGTGGGACAATTTCCATGCCATGCAACCTGCAGGGCATGTCATCACATGGGATGAATTCCGGGTCGCCTTCCGAGCGCACTATATTCCCGTAGGATTATTGGAGCGAAAGCTTAATGAGTTCCTGGCTCTTACCCAAGGTGCCAATACAGTTCTGCAGTACGCACAGAATTTCAATCATCTGTGCCAGTATGCAGGGTATCATGCAGATAATGATACCAAGAAGCAAGACCGTTTTCGCCGAGGCCTTAGCACCAAACTCAAGGAACACCTGAACCTTGTGAAGGCAAATACTTTCAGTGAGTTGGTTAACATGGCCTTAACTCAGGAAGACTGCATTGTGGCGCATTATGCCGAGAAGAAACGGAAGAACCCTGCTGGACCCTCGAGTGTTCAACCACCGAGGTATCGGGTTGTTTCCAATACGCCGCCCAGGGCACCACAACGCAATGCTCCTACGGGTAGATTGGTTTTTAGGCCGCCTCAGCAGCAAGGAAGGTTCAGACCTCCTGTGCCCCCGCAGCAAGCACAAGCATCTGGCCCACGGCCAAATATTCAGCAAGTGCCATAGAAAGGCAGCAACTATCGCTGCTACAATTGCGGAAGTGCGGATCATTTCATCCGAGATTGCCCGCGGCCCAAGAAACCCAATCCAGGGCAGAGCTCCACCCAGGGAAACCAGAATAAAGGAAAGAAGCCGATGATGCAAGTCCGTCAGGGACGGATTAACTTCACCACTCTGGCGGAACTTCCAGATGGAGCTCCTGTCATGTCGGGTACATTTTCTATTCACCATAAACCAGTTGTTACTTTATTTGACTCTGGAGCAACACATAGTTTTGTTAGTAACAACTGTGGAACCCGACTAGGACTTAATTCTTGTCCAACCCAGGGGTCATATATGATTTCTACCCCTGGAGGAAAAATCACCTCCCACCAAATGATTAAAAGTGTGCCAATTCAGTTAGGAAGCATTGAAGTTAAAACTGATTTGGTTTTATTACAATTAGAGGGTATTGATATTATACTTGGAACCGATTGGATGACTAAACATCGAGTGCAGTTAGACATATCTTCCCGAGTTGTTGAAATTGAATCACCATACTATGGGGTCACCACTCTTTATTTGCCTCAGCCAGAATGTCTGCACCCCTGCACTTATGCTATCACAGATATTCAAGTTAAGGATATCCCTATAGTATGTGAATTTCCCGATGTCTTCCCAGACGACTTGCCTGGAATGCCCCCAGATAGAGACATCGAGTTCATCATTGAACTTCAACCGGGCACTGCTCCAATTTCCAAGAGGCCGTATCGCATGCCTCCAAATGAATTAGCAGAACTGAAAATTCAGCTCCAAGATCTTCTTGACAAGGGATATATACGTCCAAGTGCTTCACCTTGGGGTTGTTCTGCTCTCTTTGTTAAGAAGAAAGACGATAGCCTGAGACTATGTGTCGACTACCGTCCACTCAATGCGGTCACCATCAAAAATAAGTATCCTCTTCCCCGCATTGATATCTTGTTCGATCAACTAGCTGGAGCAAAGGTCTTTTCCAAGATTGACTTACGCTCTGGTTATCATCAGATCAAGATCAGGCCTAGTGACATTCCAAAAACGGCCTTCTCAACCAGATATGGACTTTATGAATATCTGGTTATGTCGTTCGGACTTACCAATGCACCGGCATATTTCATGTATCTCATGAATTCTGTATTTATGCCGGAGCTCGATAAATTTGTTGTGGTCTTCATCGATGATATTCTGATCTACTCCAGAACCAAAGAAGACCATGCTAATCATTTACGTGTCGTTCTTCAACGACTACGGGATCATCGCCTTTATGCCAAATTTTCAAAATGTGAATTCTGGCTAGATAGTGTGAAATTTTTGGGACATACTATTTCTAGTCAAGGCATATCGGTTGATCCAACCAAAGTTCAAGAGGTTATGGACTGGAACCCTCCCACTTCAGTCCATCAAATATGAAGTTTCCTTGGATTGGCAGGATATTATCGCCGATTCATTCCAGATTTCTCCAAGATAGCTAAACCCATGACTGAGCTACTTAAGAAAGAAGTTAAGTTCCGTTGGGATGATAAGTGTGAGGAAGCATTTCACACTTTGAGAAAACTCCTGACGACTGCTCCAGTACTAGCTCAGCCAGATAGTACCCAGCCTTTTGATGTCTACTGTGACGCTTCTGGAATTGGCCTTGGTTGTGTTCTTATGCAAAACAACCGGGTTATTGCTTATGCATCCCGAGCACTTCGGACTCATGAGCAAAATTATCCAACACATGATCTTGAATTGGCAGCAGTTATTCATGCTCTCAAGATCTGGCGACATCATCTTATGGGTGCTAAGTGTAACATTTACACTGACCATAAGAGCCTCAAGTATATTTTTACGCAAGCTGATCTAAATATGAGGCAAAGGCGTTGGTTGGAATTAATCAAAGATTATGACCTTGAGGTACACTATCATCCGGGCAAAGCTAATGTGGTTGCGGATGCACTTAGCCGCAAGTCACATTGTCACTGCTTAACCATATCCACCTTTAATGACACTCTTTGCCATCAAATGAGGAGACTCAATCTTGAGATTATTCCCCAAGGTAGTTTAAACTTGATCTCCGTTGAGTCTACTCTGCGGGATAAAATCGTCATGTCGCAGCTACATGATGAGGGTGTCAAAATTATCAAATCCAAGCTATCTCTAGGAGAAACTAAATATAAATGTTTTCGCACTGACCATCAAGGAATCCTGTGGTTCAACAATCGTATTGTTGTACCTAAAGATCATCAGCTTCGCAAGCAAATCCTTGATGAAGCACATTTATCCAAGTTCTCTATTCATCCTGGTAGCACCAAAATGTATCAAGATCTACGGCAACATTTTTGGTGGACCAGAATGAAAAGAGAAATTGCTAAATATGTGTTTGAGTGCGATACGTGCCAGAGAGTCAAAGCCAGTCATCTCAAGGCTTCTGGTACACTTCAGCCATTACCCATTCCGTCATGGAAATGGGAAGACATTAGCATGGATTTTATTGTCGGTCTTCCCAACACATCTCAAAAGCATGACTCCATATGGGTGGTTATTGATAGACTTACAAAAACAGCTCATTTTCTTCCTGTGCATACCACTTACTCTGCTAAGAAGTATGCCGAAGTCTATCTGGACCAAATCGTTCGATTACATGGGGTTCCAAAAACTATCATCTCTGATCGAGGGCCCCAATTTATTGCACAATTTTGGGAACAATTGCAAGCAGCTCTAGGGACCAAATTAATTCGAAGCTCTGCATATCATCCCCAGACTGATGGGCAGACTGAGCGTGTTAACCAAATCCTTGAAGACATGCTCCGAGCTTGTATTATTCATTATGGTACAAGTTGGGACAAGTGTCTTGCTCTAGCTGAATTCTCTTATAACAACAGTTATCAAGCTAGTCTTCAAATGGCTCCTTTTGAAGCGTTATATGGTCGCAGATGCCGAACTCCTTTGAGTTGGTCAGAGACCGGTGAACGCAAAATCTTCGGACCAGACCTAGTCATTGAAGCCGAAGATAAGGTTAAGATTATCCAATCTAATCTTAAAACCGCTCAGTCCAGACAGAAGAATTATGCATATAAACGAAGGAAACCTCTACAATTCCAAGTAGGAGATTTTGTATATCTCCGAGTATCACCTACCAAAGGCGTCCAACGCTTTGGTATAAAGGGGAAGTTAGCACCTCGATATGTCGGACCCTTTGAAATTCTCAACGTTTGTGGCCCAGTGGCATACAAACTTTGCCTTCCGTCTCAATTGGCTGCTATTCACGATGTATTTCATGTCTCTCAACTTAAGAAGTGTGTCAAAGTACCAGTGGAGATTGTTGAGACATGTGCCATTGAGATTGAACCCGATCTCTCGTATATCGAGCAACCTCTTCGAATCCTGGATACTAAGGAGAGATTCACCAGAAGAAGGGCAGTTAAGATGTACAAGATCTTATGGGATCATCACACCGAAGAAGAAGCGACTTGGGAAACTGAGTCTTATCTTCAACGGAATTTTCCAGACTTTCTTCAAGCCAACCCCCAAATCTAATTATCCCTTCCTGCTCAGCTTCGGAATCTCGGGACGAGATTCTTCTTAAGGGGGGAAGGCTGTAACATTCCTGTAATTAGGATCTGGACACTAGATATTAGTGTGTTGTATGTATATTAAGCTTCGTACAAAGGACTAGGGGTGTAATTGTAAATTATGAATTTCATAAGTTTATATGTGCAATTGTGTGAAAATACTCTTAAATGTCAAATTTATTTGACTAGAGCAAAGTAAAGCACAAATGTTAAGTTAAAAATCCAAAAGAAATAGACTTTATATGAAATCAAGGACTTATGTGTAATTAAAACAAATATAAGGGTTATATATGAAATGGTTGAATTATGGAAGTCAAATTCAAAGTTGTTTAGGGATTAATGTGTAAAAAGAGTTAGTAATGATTACAGCAGGAAATCTTGCAAAAAGACCCTAAACATTAAAGCATTTGGTTGAATTACAAGACAAAGTTTATAATTTGAATTGTGCTCTAAAGTTTAAAATAAAACTATATTCTTTGAGATTTTGAACTTGAACCTTAAAGCAGTCTTGTAGGGTTTGAAATTCTCTACAACTTTGCTTTAGACACTTTTCTCATTAGGCTTTTGGATCAACGGGAATTCTTCCTGTACAGAGGAGTCCCTGGAAGTTTCTAGATTTGCAAATCAGTCCTTCTGACCCTGTCTGCCTTCTTCCTCCTCTGTCACGCGTGCTTCCTCTCTGCTCCTGCTCTGCCACCACCGCCCATCGCCGGCGCCGCGCCCCAACCTCCACCTCCAGCCACTGTGCAAGCCCACGCGTCGTCTGAGGACTTTCCACCGCTCTACCTCCTCTCCGCTGTCTTCTTCCCCGCGTGCCACCTCGTTTTCTTCCTGTTTCGGGCCGCCAGCAGCACTGGTCGCCGGCCACCTTCTGCTCCTCCACCGCCGGGCCTAAGTAGCTGTCCCCAACCGCAGTGTTGCCTCCCTCCTCACTCTTTTCCTTCCTGGTAGTCTATACACAGCAGCTCGGCTTGCTCCTGTGCGTGTACCACCGGCCGCCGCCCCACGTCCATTGCCGCCGCCCTCTGCTCCACGTCGAGCTTCCCCTTCCGACCTTCCTCCCCTTGAGCTGAGTCTCGGAATCGGATCCCCTCCTCGCCCTAGAGCTCTTAGACCACGCGCCATCCCCATTCCCCACCCGAGCTCGCCGGAATTTGAGCCGCCGCTCGCCGGAGCTACTGCCCCCGTGGGCAGCTCGTCACCGTCCCTCCCCACTCTCCCCAAGACTCTCTACAGGTAGCCCTCGACTCCTTG
The DNA here is from genome assembly GCF_002211085.1 of Panicum hallii. Taxonomy (NCBI): domain Eukaryota; kingdom Viridiplantae; phylum Streptophyta; class Magnoliopsida; order Poales; family Poaceae; genus Panicum; species Panicum hallii. The sequence continues at coordinate 75,918 of NW_020356222.1, read as the reverse complement.
ATGCTTCCTCTCCCCTTTCCCCTCGCCGCCGACCCCGAGGATCGCCGGATTTTGGCCGGAACAGAGCTCTCCCCACCGGCCATGGCAGCAGGGACCCGATTGCAAGCATTTTAATTCTGCTAGGGTCCTTATTGCAAAGTTTCAGTCCCTTTCTCTATTTCAAACCAGTGAAGTTCAAAAATGTGTAAGAATTCGTAGAAAAATCAGAAAAATACCAAACTTGTTGGGTTAGAATCCTTATGATAAGTTCTACAACTTTTATTTCACAAGCAAGTTATGAAAGTGCTTAGTTTGTTCTGTATTCTAAATACAAGTAAAAGGATGTTTTAATTAAATCTTATAATCCATAGCTTTACTGCTGTTAATTTTTGGAGCATATATTGTATCTGAGTTGAGAAGGCTTGTATAAATTTTTGAGGCCTAGATCAGCCCTCTAGCTAGAGTATTTGGTTACTTTTGTTATAAGTTAATAAAAACTTGGCAAATTAATTTCAGAAGTATCTATGCATATTTAGGGATGAAAGTTTTACTATAGTTTGGTCTTTATGAGTGTGATATAACATAAAAATTTGAGAAACAGAAACCTAATATAACTTGAGTTATAAATTTCAAGCTTAGATTCCAAGATAAATCATAAATAATAATTAGGATGAATGAAAATTTATGAAACTTTTCTAGAATGCTAGACTTGAGTAGTTTATGATATCCTTAAGTTTTGAACCCTAATTTTAGTATAGAACTCTAGTTATAATTTTACCTTGCAATGTCAAACCTTGATCTTGTTTAATTAAGTAAGTTGTTATTTATTGTATAAAATATCTAGAGTAATGTTATTTGAATTAAACCCACTTAGGGTAACTTTCATAAGTATTAATTTATTTTTACTAATTTACAATTGGTCTAAATTAATTCAAGGCTATCCATAATTAATAATAACCTAAAGTTAAAATGCCATGTTTAGCTAATAAAAGGAGATTGCTAAATGTATGTAGTATTGCTTAAGGTAATCAAATACGCTACTTAAAGGAGTTAGATGGAGTTTGAGGGTAACCCACCCCGGTTGCCTAACGAGATTAGTTAGCTTAGTTAGTACTCGATAAATGACTACCCAGTGCAGGGTAGTTAAGTTGATTGTTAATATGCAATGCTCTTTATTTAGATTGCAACTTTATCGTGAACTGAACTACAAATGTATGCATCCATTAAACTTCATTTTGCATATCATGTAGAATCGACCACTCTCGCCGACGGGGATTATCAGCTGATCCCGGAACAAGAAGGAGGTTATTCTGAAGACCCCGGAACTCTTGTCGCGGATTTCTCTGAAGCCCTGAACCAAGGTTCGGAAGGGAATATTTTGACTAACCCCAACCCCACCAGCGAAGGCAAGCCCCGGACATAACCCCTACCTTATTACACTGCAACCTATATTATTATTTATGTATATCTTTATGCATTAGGTTCTTAGGAGTTGTTTGGAAACCTTAGTTGCATAATCCCAGGAACCTATGTATTGAATACTAGAACTTGGGTCCGAATAGCTGCTCTGCCTATAGGACCGGTAGAAGTCGAGTGATTTCCTGTCACTCGCGCGATATAGGAGTTGTAATGTTTACATTCCTGTTATCACTATAAGAATGCCGGACGGGAATTGTGAGGTATCATGGTCAAGATGATACCCCGTCTGTGTTGTGGAATTTGATAAGGTCGCAGTGTGTGGTAGCGGTGGTTAAGCGTTTGAAAGTACTAGCCACATGCCGTGAAATATGGTAAGCGGTAAGCCTAGTAACCGATCGGCCCGAGGAGTGGACATACCCCCCACCACATGTATTTGCTTCTTTTGGTTACTTTGTTCGACGTGTAGGCATATGTGTTGCTGGGCAACCAGGAGTACGGGTTTTGTAGTCGCGCTACAGACGTACTTCCTGCACTTTGGATGTGCATATGACCTGCAGTCGCTTGTGGTGGATCTGATCCACGAGTCGGAATGAAAGGCAAACGGTTGCTTCGGAACGACCCTGTGGTGTTCCAAGCGTGTGTGTTAGGTTTACCTTGCAAGGGTTGAATCTCGATTCAGAATCGTCCGCCTCTCACGATGTATGAGACTGCTTATCCCCTTTATCACATAGAGTAACAAGAGTAATTATGTGATTATCAAAGATGATGTTTGAATGAAAATACTACCATGTCTGAGTAGTTATAGGTGCTTACCTAGAATGGTTAATCAACTAGAACCTGAAAGCTAAAAGTTGAAAATAAGGATCTACTCTTTGTTGCTTTTCAGCTGAAAAACCTTACCCAAAGCTAAAAGCCATTATGAGTCTAGTTATGGGCTAAGATATACCCAAATCCGGGTAAGTCTTGCTGAGTATTAGTATACTCAGCCTTGCTTTTGTTGATTTACTTCAGGTAATCCTTCTGATGAGCCAGCATTCATTACACCGTGGCCCTACCCTTTGCCTGATGGTTGGTCCGTGGAATGGGATCCGTCCCCGACCAACACCGATTTCGCCGAGTGATATTATGCCAGGGCTAGCATAATATCTGTAATGACGACGTGTATAATGGTTACGCTTTTCAAATTCCGCTGCTTTGACTAAAAACTAAAACCTGTCTTGTAATAATCTCTCCTCTGTGGGAGCTAATGATGTTTTGTACATTGTTGTAATGTAACTGCCTGTGATGTAAGATATTTTGGCATTGTATCTCTGGACTCACCTTCGTGTGAGGTACCTTGTTGGATCCTGAGTTCGGTGGTTTATCGGGACGTTACCCGACAGACCAATGGTTTTATACCGTTTGAAGTGCGAGGTAGCCCTTCGGTGAGGACTCACGTACTTGAGTCGGTATAATTCAGGTTGGTTCTGCCACACGTACCCCATTGATTATACAGGCTGTGTACGAACGCACTCGCGGATCCGGCCCACATGCTAGTGAGTACAAGTCTTCGTCAACAAGTGTTGTGCCTTCATATTTCAATTTGGTAATCTGCCGGTAAAAAACATACAGAATTAGTGAATTTGAAAATGTATTGGATCATAAATCATGAAGTCATGCTGTAGAAAGTAGAACACACATGATTCTCAAACCATGCAGCGAATTGTGTTGACATCTTTTTTTCAACATTGTTGACCTCTTCTTGTTCTAATTGTGCCCTATACATGCTGCAAAGGAAGAAGGTAATTAGTTATTCTGTGACACTAGTATTGAATAAAGATGGCTGCAATAGCAGGAATTACTCACTCTTTGTATTCGTCAACTTCTTCGCAGTTATTTAGAACAAACCAAACCATGGAGTCTATGTCTTTGTCTTGGTAATGAAGATTTGAAGCACCCAACAGGTTAATACCATGATCAAAAATAGAGTAACCATTGGGTGAGATGTTCTCTTGTCCATCTAAGTTTCTTTCAGGCCTAGTGAACCTACTAATGATGTCACTGAAATATGTTGAGCACTGGGTCATACACTCATAGGCAGTGTATGCCTCCGCAATAGATCCTTCTGGTCTTGCTTTATTGCGAACGAAACGCTTAAAGGTGCCCAACCTTCTCTCAATGGGATACATCCATCCATACTGCACCGGTCCCCTAAGGAGTGCCTCATCAGATAAGTGTACTGCTAGGTGAACCATAACATCGAAAAATGCTGGAGGATAGATTTTCTCTAGCTTGCAAATGATAAGCACAATATCTTCCTTCATCTGGTGTACTGCATCAACCTTTATAGTTTTGGAGTAAAGTTGTCTAAAAAACCTACCCAATTCAGCAATTACTTCATATACATCTTTGCGCACCAAACCACGAAGGCCAGCTGGTAAAATATGCTGCAGCATTATATGACAGTCATGTGTTTTCAGCCCATGGATTGATCCTCCACCCTCCATATTGACACATCTTGATATATTGGAGGTATAGCCATCTGGAAACTTAACATTGCTCACAAATTGCAAGAACTTCTTCTTGTCTTCTGGTTTTAGAACGTAACAAGCTCTTGGCTTTGATGATGAACTACCACTGTCATCTAGCAAATGAAGCTCTTTTCTTATACCTCTATCCTCCAAATCTAGTCTAGCAGCGATGGTGTCCTTTGTCTTATTTGGGATATTAAGCAGAGTTGACAAAATGGCTTCACATATGTTTTTCTCTATGTGCATAACATCAAGGTTGTGCTGTAGCTTCAATTTTGACTAGTATGGTAAATCATACAAGCTAACCTTCAGATGCCATACTGGTTCATCTACATTACGGCATCGTTTTCTTGGTTTTTTTTTAGACAACTTTGCTCCAAAACTATAAAGGTTGATGCAGTACACCAGATGAAGGAAGATATTGTGCTTATCATTTGCAAGCTAGAGAAAATCTATCCTCCAGCATTTTTCGATGTTATGGTTCACCTAGCAGTACACTTATCTGATGAGGCACTCCTTAGGGGACCGGTGCAGTATGGATGGATGTATCCCATTGAGAGAAGGTTGGGCACCTTTAAGCATTTCGTTCGCAATAAAGCAAGACCAGAAGGATCTATTGCGGAGGCATACACTGCCTATGAGTGTATGACCCAGTGCTCAACATATTTCAGTGACATCATTAGTAGGTTCACTAGGCCTGAAAGAAACTTAGATGGACAAGAGAACATCTCACCCAATGGTTACTCTATTTTTGATCATGGTATTAACCTGTTGGGTGCTTCAAATCTTCATTACCAAGACAAAGACATAGACTCCATGGTTTGGTTTGTTCTAAATAACTGCGAAGAAGTTGACGAATACAAAGAGTGAGTAATTCCTGCTATTGCAGCCATCTTTATTCAATACTAGTGTCACAAAATAACTAATTACCTTCTTCCTTTGCAGCATGTATAGGGCACAATTAGAACAAGAAGAGGTCAACAATGTTGAAAAAAAGATGTCAACACAATTCGCTGCATGGTTTGAGAATCATGTGTGTTCTACTTTCTACAGCATGACTTCATGATTTATGATCCAATACATTTTCAAATTCACTAATTCTGTATGTTTTTTACCGGCAGATTACCAAATTGAAATATGAAGGCACAACACTTGTTGACGAAGACTTGTACTCACTAGCATGTGGGCCGGATCCGCGAGTGCGTTCGTACACAGCCTGTATAATCAATGGGGTACGGTACCATACTACGGCTCGTGATGAACATAGGAAGACACAGAACTCCACCATCAAGTGCCCAGGTACTCACGGTGATGACACAATGAACTTCTATGGGACAATCATAGACATTATTGAGCTGAGTTACAGTAAGAACAGCAAAGGGAGTAGAACTGTTATCTTATTACGATGTGAATGGTACCATCTTGGGGGAAGGACATACCACATGAAAGATGATGGTTACTTCAAGAGCATAAACATCACAGGCCGATGGTATAAGGATGATCCTTTCATTATGGCCACAGATGCTACACAGGTATTTTTCTTGGAAGATACAAAATTAGGGCCATGTTGGCGAGTGCTACAAGAATTTGGCCACCGACATATATTTGATGTCGAAGAGTCCAACACAAACCAACCAATCCATGAACAAGTACAAATGAGATCTCAAGAGGCATACCAAGAGGAGCATATTTCATCTAGAGATGGTGCAGTGAGAGACATTCCTCCAGATATGGATTTGTTGCACATGAATAATGAACCAGGCAGCCCTATTAGTAGAGACCTCGTCGAGAGCATCCATCGACAAAAACATATTGCTCAAGGTGATGAAGCAGACCGCGAAGATGAAGATGAAACCTACCTTGAGTACCATAGTCCAGAAGAAGGCAATACTTTAGGAGAAGACAGTGATGTTGATTGACCTTTGCATTTCTAGACATATGTGAACCATGCATGAACTTTTCTGTTATTGACTTTGTTGTATTTCAATTATGCTACTACATTTGTATCTGAATTATGAGATTGCAAGACCTTATATGCAATGTTTCTATTTTTAGTGTATACTTCATGTGTGATGCAAGTTACAGTAGTGTCCAAATTTCATTCACATGATGTGTGTGTATATATATGGGGACTTCATGTGTCATGCCCAGAATCTGTCCTAAAATGGATTTCTGGGTTTTTATGACCCCAAGGCCATGTCATGGAATGTACATAATTTGTCACAAAATGTATTGGCCGGAAGTAACATACATTCTGCCAATATTTCATCACGCACAAATTTGCTAAATACACTATTCCATTTCCTTCCTTTTCATTTCTTGCTTGCCTGAATGCAAGCCCATCCAATATTGGCACATAATGTTTCACACATGAATAAAATGTATTGCTTGAAAAAAGAACCAGTTTGCATTGCTTGACCATCGATCAGATTGCAATGCTAGAAAATGCACCACCTTGTTCTTACATTACAAAAGCGAAGACCAACTACACCAGATTGCATTGTTCATACTACACTGCAACCATCACCTACAAAGACTAAAATATATTATGCGGTGAACTTGACTTCACTGCCTGCCTGCAACATACATCAACACACAGCCAAGACCAACTACTAAAACAGACATCAAAAGGTTGAACTTGCACGCAAGATTGTCCACCTTGGCCTCAATCTGTAGTTCACCAGCTTGCATATTCATGACCATTCTCCCAGATGATGCATCTGCTACCTCTTCAGCTTCATCACCAATGTCCACTGCCAGGGGGAATTTGTGGATTGCGATAATGCCAAGCTCCTCCAGCTTATCCAAATACTGCCTTTGGAAATTATAGAACCCGCAAATCTTAGGAAACTACAACAATAACAAAACAATTTCGTTAACCATAGCTGGATAAACAGGGATGAAGAACTTCTCAGCTCAAATCATACAAGTGGATGCTCACTGAGTTCCGTGGACATTTGAAGAACACACGCAGGTAGTTCTCGGTCGTGTCCTTCCCTGACCGCCTCTCTATCACCCTCGCCATCCCACAGTCAGGGCATGGGATCAAGGGGAGTCCAGTCTCCTTACCAAGAGGATATGGCTGCAGCTCCCACATCGAGCTTGGCTCCAGATGGCGTTCAACCATCCTGGACGCTCCACTGCCCCTCGATTGAGTAGCCGAGCTACCCCACTTGGACATGGCGCCGCCGTCGTCGTCACCGTCGCTGCCACAGCAGTCTCCTGGAACCGTCCAGCGCCGTCAGCTGGGGAGAGGGGGAGCCGGCTCCGCCCAGAGGCAGCATGACGGCGGCCGTGCTCTACCACCCCGACCGACGCTCGCCCAGAGGCCCACCCGCACGCCGAGCTCAGACCGCCCTGCTCTGCCTGCCCGCACGCATTGGCCTCACGCCCGGGTCCGCCCACCCGCACTCCCTGGCCTCACACCACAGGCCACCTGCTCCGCCCGCCCGCACGTCGAGATCCGCCGCCCGCCCTGGCGTCCCGCCGAGATCCGCCACCCGCCGCGCTCCACCAGGCCGCCCGCCAAGCTCGGCCTGCCTGCCCGCAATGCTACACCGACCGACCCACCGCCGGCATCCGCGCTCGGTAGCCGCGGTCCGCTCACCCGGACGCTGCCCGCCCGCCGCCTGAACACCGCCCGCCGCTGTGTGGGAGTGGGGAATTTTGGGGAACGATTCGAAATGGCCAAGTTCAACTTCTGTTCGGGGATCATGTTATAATTAACAAACAATGATGTACAGAAAAAGGTCACAAAAAACCACTTCATATCGTCATTAAAACCATAACAGACGATCGGCTACTCTGGTTGACATTTTGTGACGACACCAGGCATCTCTATGTGACCAAAAGAAGAGAGTGGTCATAAATAGTTCAAGGGCTCATGAATTTATGACGACATAGATTTTATCATCATCTACTGTTACAATATATGACGATATTTGTCCTCGTCATGAGGACTTTTGTCATAAAAAATCATAATTCTTGTAGTGGGTGGTGATCCAAGTGCATGACGGCAAGGAGAGGGTTGTGTTCTACCTTAGCAGAAAGATGCTAGATGTGGAGACCAGGTACCCTGAGATTGAAAAGTTATGCCTGTGTTTGTCCTTTACCTGTACAAGGCTTCGTCATATCTTTCTATCTGCTGAAACGGTCGTCATCTGCAAATCGGACGTTATCAAGCACATGTATCGGCTCCTGTATTTAAAGGCCAACTCGGAACATGGATGTTTGCATTGTCAGAGTTCGATATCCGATACCAACCCACGAAGGCAGTCAAAGGGCAAGCGCTGGCAGATCTTATTGCAGAAAGGATCAATACTGACTTAGCAGCACTCTCCGTGCGCGCGTGGGCCATGTACTTTGATGGATCGGCTTGTGGAGATGGATGTGGCATAGGTATCCTGCTTGTGTCACCTCGGGGGGCAACAATCTAGCAGAATATGAAGTGGTACGTAAGGGTATGGAATTGCTTGTTGAGGCCAGAGCGGAAGCAGTAGAAAGTTTTGGGGATTCAAAGCCGGTGATTTCTCAGCTCACAGAGGAATACAGGTGTGAGAGCGAGTCGCTTTTCCCTTTATGGGAACAGAGTCTGGAGCTGATGGCCCAATTTAGGTACATAAATTTCTATTGGATACCAATGATGCAAAATTCAGAGGCCAATGATCTTGCACAGATGGCTTCAGGATACAAGATGGCAGACGGAGCTAATCTTCAGGTATACCTGCTGGAACAAGATGACTGGAGAGCCGACATCTTTAATTACTTAAAGGATCCGGCTCGGGGGGCACCTAAGAGGATACGTTACAAGGCCATGAAGTACGTCCTAATAGGGGACGACATGTTCTACAGGACTTTAGAAGGATTGTTGCTCAAATGCTTGGGGCCGATTGAATCCAATCGGCTCTTACATGAGGTTCAAGAAGGCACTTGTGGGACTCATCAATCGGCTCATAAGATGAAGTGGCTGATTAGGCGATCGGGGTATTACTGGCCCACCATGCTTGAAGATTGTTTTAAATATTATAAAGGATGTCAGGCATGTCAGAGATTTGGGAAGATACAGATGGTGCTAGCATCAGTAATGAACCCTATCATCAAACCATGGCCGTTCAGAGGCTGGGGTATGGACATGATCGGCAAAATTAATCCTCCATCCAGCAAAGGCTACCAGTTTATTTTGGCCATCACAGACTATTTTACCAAATGGGTGGAGGCTGTCCCTATGAAGTCAGTAGCATCTAAGGATGCCATTAATTTTGTTAAAGAACATGTCATTCACAGGCTCGGGATTCCTCAGACCATCATAATAGATGGAGGGTCAGTCTTCATATCAGAGGAGTTCAAAAAGTTTGCTACTGACATGGGCGTCAAGCTGATCAGGTCATCTCCATATTATGCTCAGGCGAATGGACAAGCTGAAGCATCCAATCAGAGCCTTATCAAGTTGATCAAGAGAAAGATCGATGAGCATCCTAGGCGTTGGCATGAAGTCTTATCAGAGGCATTGTGGGCATACCGTATTTCATGCCACGGAGCAACAAAAACTTCTCCTTATCACCTGGTGTATGGATAGGAGGCTGTATTACCATGGGAGATTATGGCCGGCTCAAGACGCATAGAGTTCCAAAATGACCTAACAGTTGAAAAATATGTTGCTCTGATGAACGACAATATTGAGGACCTTACGGAGCTTAGAATTTGGTCACTTGAGAAGATCAAAGAAAATAAGACCAAGGTAGCCCTCGCGTACAACAAGAAAGTCAAGCCAAAAGAATTCAAAGTTGGAGATCAGGTTTGGGAAGCGGTGTTACCATTGGGGACTAAGGATGCAGCGTATGGCAAATGGTCTCCAAATTGGCATGGGCCTTATAGAGTTGATCAAGTCCTACCTGGGAACACGTATATGCTTGGGGAGTTAGATGGCGTCAAGTTTTTGGTGGTGGTCAATGGTCAACATCTCAAGAAATACTTCCCAAGTATGTGGGATGATGGGCAATAAAGCTGATGCTATGCATGAGGCTGTGAGCCGATACATTCAGTTGGCCCGTACAAGAGAAAGCCGATGCTACGCATCAAGCTATGAGCCGATACGTTCAGATGGCCCGTACAAGTGAAAGTCGTTGTTACGCATCAGGTTGGATGGCCCGTACAAGTGAAAGTCGTTGTTACGCATCAGGTTGGACACAAGAAAAGGAGGCCGACACGTTCAGTCGGCCCATATATAAAAAACACACACACATATTTTGTACCCAACGCATTGAGTTGGCCAAATAGCCGATGTATAACCATCGACTTTAGAATTTTAATTTGAGTGCATGCAGGTTTTGAATGACAACGGGCTACAAGAGGTGATTACAAAGTAGTCTACTGAAGGAACTCGTCGGTGGCTGCGATAGCCTCAAGGCGGACGCGATCAGCTTCAGCAATCACTGCTTAATCATCCTTGTCCTCACCTGACACTATCTGCCGACTCAAAACGCTCAGCTCTGCGAGTTCTCTCTTCAGCTAGGCAGTCAAGTCCTCTGCTTCTTGTTTGGAGCTGGCTATGAGGTTCTTCTCTTCTTGGATGCGCTGCTCGGTTGCCCGGACCTTTGCCTTGAGGTCTTCTAACTCCTTCTTCAGAAGTTGAAGCCTTTGAGAATGTGCAGAAGTGTCAGTCTTGGCATCCAAAGCTACCTTCTTCTTGTTAAGCAGTCGACACCTCTCGGCAATATCGGCTTTCAAGGGGGCATGTGAGCGACGGGCTTCAATCCTCTGTCGAGCCTTTTCTACCTTTGCCCAAAAGAAAGAGAGATGTCTAGTTGGCCAAAGCTTGATCTAAAGGTCTTCCGGGAGTTGGGGCTTGATCTCCTCAAGAATTCGCCTCACTCCGTCGGAATCCTAGACCAAAGCATCAATTGGAGCCGATAGCAGGCCCTTTATGCGGAGGAGTTGGCTACTGACACCGGTTGGTTGTGGCTAATGATCATCCATTTCGAGTATGGCTAAGCCGACGGATGTAGGGTCAAATGAGAGCAACTCCAAGAGGTTTAGACCCTGAAAGAAGATAGGAAATTAGTACAGCACAGGGAAAGGAAGATGCAAACGGCTCAGAGATATAATGCAACTTTTCTGGAGAAGGATTGATAGCCGATGAGGTGACGATCAGCTCCTGTAGATGCACCCTTTCTGGAGAAGAATTGATAGTCGATGAGGTGACGATCGACTCCTGCAGCTCCTGAAGATTGACCAGAGTGTCGACTGTTGTTGCAAGATTCTCTGGAGTTTCCAGGATCGGATCCTGGAGGTTGACCAAGAGGATGACTACTGCCACAGGATTCTCTAGAGCCTCTGGGTTTGGGTCTTCTTGGCGTGCTTGCTCTTCCCCGCTGGAAATATCCACGATATCAGCCTGCAAGCAAGGAAAGAGCAATTGAGTCGAAATATACATGTTCAAAGGACCAATTATAAAGGGACAATCCAAACCTGGTCGACGTTCGGAGCTTCTTGATCCATAGAAGATGGTCCGGCCTCCTTCCGAATCTTCCTAACAGTCATCTTCTTTGCCTTCATCTGGGCTCGGGGGGCAGCAACGTTGGAGACTCATTTTCACTTGGAAGCCAATTTTGTAAAATCAGGCTGGATCCGCATTATGACCTTTGATGAGGGAGGTGCGTTCTTGCCAAAGAGGGCTATGGGAGCCATCATCGTTCTCGGGCTCTGGACCATCCTCCTGCTACAGAGAAAACAAACAGAACTAGAGAAGGGGTTAAGCGGAGTCATGAAGAAATACTAAACTGATGGTAATACCTCTCCCTCAGGTGCTTCATACTCAGCGTTGATCTGCTGCAGCATTGGCTGCAAGGCTTTCCGAAAGACATGAGTCTTCCACATTGACCACCGGTTCTCAAAGCCGATGGCCGAAGAAGTGAATGATAAGTTGACAGGGATTGGGATGTGAAGATCAGCAAACAAGCTATAGCATCTCCAGCTGGAGAGAATATCGGGCAGATCAGCTCTACTTACTGTTAGATAGTGAAGGAAGAAGTGGGGAGGAACTTGCCCAAGACTAAATTGTCGGGCTGCTACGATCGGCTGGTAAAACTCATAACCTGGCTTGATGATTCTGTTGGAGGTGCTCATGCCAACTGGAAGGAAGCAAGGGTGAATCATGATAGAGTATAAATGCTGAGTGCTATCATCATTGGCAAAGTCAGCCAATCTGAAGGCGATTGGGTTCTCAAAGATTTCAGAATCTGTATAAGGGAGGAAGATTGGGTTGTCCAAGCCTCGGTAGAATATCCTAAACCAGCTTGAGGTATCTGTGGGATTCAACTTACTACCGGGCAGACTATATAAAGCTTGGTCGAAGCTGGTACACCTGATTCGTCTCCCACTCTGATCTGGAAAAGAGTTATTGGCCAGAACAGGAAAGTTTGGTATGTGGTTCCGAAAATATAGGTGAGCCCATAACTGGATGAACCACCAGGGACCACCGGTTCTGAGTTTCTTTTGGGTAAGCAGGCTCGAAGACATTAGGTGAAGATATCTATAGACTTCCCCAAGGAACAATTTACCAAGGCTAACAGTATTAACTTTGGCCAGTTCATATGCTAGGGAGAGGTAGTTTTTGGTTGGGGCAAGGGAAGGACTGCAGAATATGAAGTGTTCCAACCAGAGATTCAAAAAGGCTGTATGTTTTGGAGGACAATTTAAAGGGGACCCCAGGCAGTCTGAAGGCAGAGGGGCTGGGTGATGCAACCTCCAAGCCAGTAATCATCATGACATCCATGAGGGTTGGACTCATCGGCCCATGGCCAAATAAGAAGCAGTTCAGGGCATCAAACCAAAAATAGCCGATGGTCTTCAGAAGGTTCTCATTCTTCTCAAAGGGGGACAATAATAGAGACAGAGCATCAGCTATTCCTATGGTCGCCCATGTGGATTGGTAGGTTTTCTCTACTCTGTTTTACCAGGATACCTAGCCCTCGGGAGGATTCGGCCAGGCACGCAACCTGTCGGACCAAGAATCTAAATCTATGTCTTGGCTTGCAAATAGGATCCTGTTAGCCTCACAAGAAATCAAATCTACTGGACTCTCATAACAACGAGGCCCAAGGCAAAAGGAATTGGGGGAAGAAGGATGAGAATGTCTGAAACCTGGAAGATCGATAAGAGCCAAATAACAGGAAGGGATCATTTAATGCTTCAAGGGTTCGAATAATTACTTCATTAAATTAGCGAAAGGTCAGAGTTTTACCTTCAGACCGAGGACGCCGGCATCGGCATTCGAGGGTTCCGCCATCTGAAACTCCAATGGTGATCTAAGACTTGGAAACTGGATCTAGGGTTTGCTTCGCGAGTTTCGAGTTCGCACTCTGAGGTTTTGGTCTGGGTTTTGCGATTGGATTTATGAGCAAGGGTTTTGGAGCGCAACTTGGATTCGGGGAATCTGTGGAGATCTGTTTCGGGGAGGTTCCAGATTTAAGAAGATGGTATTACGTCAGGGATCGACTCAGATCCAGATCGGCACTTTGAGGGAAAGGACCGATGCATTGCCATCGGCTCCCGGTAAATCGGCTTTTGATAGTTGTTGACTAACACAAAAGGATTTGATTCATAAGGGAAAATCATTACAAAAGGGCAGCCGATTACTCCTAAAGCCAATCTATCGGCTTGATCCTACGATCTACCACCAGTAGGTGCCTAAGACTTTGCGGTGCTTGATCAAAGGGGCCGCATTGGCATCGCTGTCATCATCACTGCTGTCGTCATCGCTACCGCCATCGTCTCCGCCGCTGTCACCGCTGTAGCCGCTGCTATCTTCAGCCTCTTCATCATCATCGTCGTCGTCGTCCTCCGACGACCCACCAAGCAGGAAGCCTCCTGCCGCCGAGTCCTCCTCGGTTGATGGGATATCGACTTCTTCCTCTGAGGAGGAGAAGTGCCCCTCCCAGGACATGTCATCCTCATCGTCTTCATCCAGCTCCCCGCTGAGGAGGAGTTGGAGATCTTCACCGTCGGTCAGGGATTCATCATCCTCTGACCAAGCTTGAAAATCCCACTGCTCTGCATCCCAATGTAGTGGAGCGCAGGCCTCATATGCGCTTATGGGATCATACTCTAGAGTCGCCTCTCGAGTGGACTCAGACTCGATGGAAATGACGGAGGAAGCAGAGGATGAGGAAGCCATTACGGAACAAAGAGGGGAGTACTGGTGCAATTGCTAATGGCTAAAGGAAGGGGATGAGTGAAAAGAAATCTACCAGGGGCAAGCTTATAAAGGCAGGAGTGGAATATGAATCGGCACCATGACGGTTTCCAAGGAGTTAGATGCAGGGTAGTCACATCCCGTGGAAGTGGAAGCAGCACACGTGTACGGATTTTGGAAGTCGAAGAGGCAAGGCGATGGAAAGAAAAAAATGGTTTCGGAATAATTATTGCCAAAACCAAGGGGCATGTGTTATCACCAGAATTTGGCTGGGCCAAAAGGTGGGCCGCGAGCAAGATGGGCTCAAAGGATAATTGTAGTGGGCTTGCGAATCGGCCCCTGCGCGGGCGGTTTAAGGCCAGATTGGCCATGTATCTAGATTGGTGTGTGCGTTTAAGTTAGTTTAGATAGAGATAGCCAGGATTCATATCATAGTTAGTTTGGATTGGTTAGGAGAAGCAAGTCTCCAGACTATAAATATGTACCCTAGACTACGAATGAAAAAAAATAGAAACAATAACCATTCGCAAACAACTCTAAAACGCATCGCCACCCCTGTTCTAGGGTTTCTCTTGGGTAAGTGCCGTGCATCGCGTGATCGGGGTAGCATTGTTCCTACCTGTTTATCTTTGTGTTTCTCGTATTCATGCGTTGCTTGTCGCCCGTAAGCGTTTAGCAGTCCTCGTGCCTGATCTCGGGTGTAAGGGCAGCACCTTACTCTGTTTCAATTAGTAGATCCAATCTGTTATGGTTAGTCTTTGTTCATCAAAGATTTAGCTTAATATCCGCATGATTAGGCCCTTCAAACAAGTTAAATGATCCGACAGTACGTTTGATGCTTTGTATTAATCTAAAGAGGGATTGTTCCAAGAATCGGCTTTCTGTTGGTTTTAGTCCTCTATTTAGGTTGTTATTCTGTTATCTTTCGTATTTGTTAGGCTTAACTACGCGCAGGATGTTCCAGTTATGCGGTGGAAGCTTTAACCGTCGTAGATTGAATTAGCTTATTGATTACAGAGCAAGTTCTCATTATTATCAGATATGTGCGCTTTGTTTAAATACTTAGATCCGATCTGATACCTGAAGATAATCGGCTCTTTACAGCCGATATCGGGGATTCCCCGATGAGCCGATCACGTCTCGGACTAATGTTTGAACGTGTCTGTGCATGCAGGAAACTAACTGAAATCACTTCTACACCTTCCTGATTAGGTACAAGGTCAGGTGGCACGCCTAGCAACCTAGATGCCAGGTCGTGTGCCGGATCCTAGGCCGTTGACCGAGGGACCGGTGCCCACCAGCAGTCCCGAGAGCCTCCTGGGTCCTCGTGTTGCCTGTCGCTGCTCGCCGGTGGGTTTTGACCGACAACAGGATTCTATTTTTGAAAAAGATAGGGGACTAAATAGAAGAAAAATGATCTATTCGTGAATACTTCTGAACTACCCTGGACTGCGAGTTCATTTCTACAAAACTCAGGGGCTAAAGCTCAAAATGACCTCGGGTTGACCAGTTGGATCTAACCCGTTGGATCTAGATCCAACAGCTGTGACATGGGGGCTGTGCGCGGGGGGGGGGGGGGGGGGCGATGCAAAGCGCCGGTGGCTGGGCGGCGCGGCGGCGAGCAGCGGCGCTTCACCGGGGTAATGCGTAAACGCGTTCCCAGCCTTGATTTCAAGTGCAGTTTGCACTGGGAGATAGCGGGCATCACAGGTAATCGATCTAGGGGCTCTGGGAGTGGCGGTAATGGCCGTAGACGGCGGCCGGCGGTGAGGGGCGGCTCGGGATCGATGGTGAGGTCTTGTGGGCGAGGGAAGGCAGGGAAGAGGGGAAAAGAGAGGACGGCGAGGATCCTCACCACCACGTGAAGCTTCTGGCTGCTGGCTCGACGGCGGGGAGCGGCGGAGCGGTGGTGTGGCGAGCGCTCGAAGCTCGGCAATGGCCGCGGCGGAGGAGCTCAGGTGCTAGGGTTTCTCGGGCGGAAGACGGCGGCTGCGGCTTGGGGAGAACTAGGGTACAGGGTGGGGCTTTATAGGGTGGCTGCAGGCGCCTTGGCGTGTGGGCCTAGAGCCCCTCACGGCGCGGAGCGGCGGAGCGGTGCCTGGCCGGACTCGGACTTGGGTCCGAGTCTGGCTCGGGGAGAAGACGGCCCTGACAGGTGGGGCCCGCCCGTCAACGAGCGGAAGGGGAGACGGAGAGAGGAGCTGGCGTGCGGGGAAAGGTGGGTCGGGGGACCTGCTGGGCCGCGTGGACGAGAAGAAAGGAAGGCCGCGGCTAGGCTGAGCGGGGGGGGGAAAAGGGAGGTGGGCTGGGCCAGCTGGGCTGGGCTGCGCGCTGGGAGAGAAAGAAAAGGAGAAAGCTAGTTGGGCTGGGCTGCAAGTGAAAAGGAGAGAGGGAAACAGAAAAAGAGAAGTGGGCCCGGCCCAACAAGAGAATGACAGAGAAAAAGAAATGCACTCAAATGCATGTGAATTTGAATTTGAAATTTAAATTCAAATGAAAGATAAACAATAAAACAATGCAATGGGGCATGAAATGCACAAAACCTATAGTTCCTTATATTTCTTTTTATAGTTTATTAAATTGCTATTAATTCACGGTAAGTGCTCTAAAATAAAAATGAGGAGATAAAAACCATATGCGTCCTAAAAGAATTCTAACCAAAATTTATTTAAGTTTCTAAATTCAAAACTATTGTGTTACACCCGAACTCATATTTTAGGGCGTTTCAGACCATTCCGTTACTGCACAAACTTCGGTGCAAAATGGGCCGAACTGGTGTCATTAATGCACAAATTCGTCCAACAATGTCATGTCAGAATTTTTCACAACAAACGCACACAATTCACTCCATTGGACCCCAAACTCATATTTTGGGAACTTTGGGACCATTTCATTACTGCACGAATTTCGGTGCAAAACGGGCCGAATTGGTGCATCGGAATTTTTCGCAATGAACGCATCCGATCCACACCATTGGACCCAAACTCATGTTTCAGGACATTTCGAGCCGTTTCTTTACTACACGAACTTCGTTGCAAAATGGGCCGAACCGGTGTTATTAATGTACAAGTTCGTGCAACGATGTCAAGTCAAATTTTTTCGTAACGACCTCACCAGATACACCCCATTGGACCCCAGACTCATGTTTTGGGGTGTTTCGGACCATTCCGTTATTGCACGAACTTCGGTGCAAAATGGGCCGAACTGGTGTCATTAATGCACAAGTTCATGCAACAATGTTGCGTCAGAAGTTTTCGCAACAAACACACTAGATACACCACATTGGACCCCAACTCATGTTTTGGGGCATTTCAGACCGTTACGATACTGGACGAACTTGTGGCAGAACCGCCTGAATTATTCCGGCTCAAGTGCGCTAGTCATCGCTGTCCAGCTGATATTAACTCAAAGCACTTCAAACGGAACAATCCATTGGTCTGTCGGGTCTCCGCCCGATACAACCACGGTTCAATAGGACCGAAGCAGGTTTGCCTCGCACGAAGGCGAGTTTACAATCACAGTATAGCTCATCAACTTTTAATTTACAGATATGCCATTATTATTACAAACTTTGTTCAAACTTAAATAAAACTTATGCAAACAGTGTTTAAACCGACAAGCTAAATAGTTTGTCCATGCTCACAGCGGAAGGAAAATAAACATGCGACTACACACGTCGCAAAGGTTGACACCATGCTCAGCCCAAGGCCTGATGTCACTCCGGAGGGTCACTGCAAGTCGGGGACGGGTCCCACTCCGCAGATCAGCCATGTGGAACAGAAATTGGCCACGCAGAACTATCCGTGGGGTTCTCGAAGGTCGTACCTGAAAAGTTTACTAGCAAGACTGAGTATGCTAATACTCAGCTAGACTTACCCGCTTCGTGGTATACTTAGCCAGATAACTAGACTCATGAAGGCATTGCAAGGGTTCTGGGTTTATTTTCAGCTGAAAAGCAACAAAGAGTATGATCTACTTTCAAATTTTAACTTTCATATTCTAGTTGATTACCCATTCTAAGTTAGCACCAACACTAAGCAAGCAAGGTAGAGCTTAGCATTCATCACGATTATTCCATCAATAGTTGCTCTTCTTACTCTATGTTGCAGAAGGAATAAGCAGTCTCAATCTCCACGAGAAACGGACGATTCTGAATTGAATTTCAACCTTGCAAGGTAAACCTAACACACACGCTTGGAACATCCAAAGATCGTTCCAAAGCAACCGTTTCCCTCATATTCCGGGTTATGGATCAAGGCCACCATAAGCGACTGCAGGACCGTACGCACACCAATTGTGCGGGACATACGTCTGTAGCGCGACTACATGATCGTACTCCCATCTGCCATGCAGAACGTACTCCCACATGTCGGTGCGTGTAAACATAAAATAAAAGTCAAGTGGTGGAGACATGTCCATTTGCCGTCAAGTACTAGGCTTACCGCTTTACCATATTTCACGGCATGTGGCTAGTACTTTCAAACGTTTAGCCACCACTACCACACATTGCGACCTTATCAACTTTTAACAAAACAGACAGGGTAAACCGCTAGGTCATGATATTACACATGACCCTATCCATTATCCTTATAGTGATTGCAGAATTGTAAACATGCAACTCCTATATTGCACGAGTGACAGGAAATCACCCGACTTTTACGAGCGTCTACGCGATAAGGACTCGGGTACAATCCATTGGATTCCTAAGATTTTATGCAACTAGGGTTTCATTTCAACTCCTAGACGTAATGCAAGATATATAATATAGTAATGAAATTGTAATAAATTGAAATACTGGGGTATGTATCGGGGCTTGCCTTCTTGAGTGGGGTTGGGGGCAGGAGTGTCAGAGACTTCCGAACTTTGGTTCGGGGCTTCAGTTAGAGTCTCGGCGATGTTTGTCGGGTCTTCAGAAAACCCTTGGTCTTGTCCCAAGACTAGCTCATAGTCTCCGTCGTCGAGTGTCGTGGATTCTACATGACATGCGATAATTTAAAATGAGATGGTGCTTGAGTTTAAAAATTTTATTTCACAATAAAGTTGCAATCCAAATAGTTAACACACATGAACTCCTGAAACAAGGGGGGGTTTAGTCTTGAATTACCATTTACATTTAGGTTATGATTATAGCACTGGATTTTCTGAAAATAGAAACTAAAATATTTGAATTTAAATTCAAATTTCAAGTTTGAATTCAAATCTTAGGTAAATAGAATTATAGTCTTGAAAATTTTTAATTATGAACTAATTAGTAACATGTTAAATTATGATATAAATATTTAAACTCATAAGCCTTAGAACTAAGCCTAATCAAATTTAAATTCCTTTAAATTTGGTTTGCATAAATTCAAAAGAATTCAAAATACAAAACAATAATGAGCATGAACTTTTTACATTAGCTTACACATGATCTAAGGAGGTTTTACACCAAAAATTACAAGAAAATAAGCTAGTATGTAGAAGTTATGTACAATATACCTTTTAATCTTAAGTTTAAAATAGATTCAAAAGTAGTTAGTTTCAGACTAAACTTCATTAACAAAAGTTGTAGGGTTTGAAATCTAGTTTCCAACAAAACTGGTTTGGCAATTTTTGGATTTTCCTACAATTTTCTACGAATACAAGGCAGCAGCTTGCTCACATGAAATAATAAAACCATTAGGGGGGTCCTTAGTCTTTTTGCGCCTAGGTCCCTAGAACAAGAATTCTATTCACAGATGTACCCCTGCCCGGTCCCGACGGCGGCCGGCCGATCGGCTCCGGCACGTTCCCACCGGCGGCGAGGTCGTCGGCGTGGAGGGGCCGGTTTGGCACGACCCACGAGGTGTGGGGAGTCGGTTGGAGGGGGTTTGCTCGATGGGCAGGGGCGGAGCACGGCCGGCGGCGAGAAGGGGCGGCGGCCGTGTCGGGGCGCCGGCGTTCCCGGCGAAGGACCGGTGAACATGGGCAACTAAAGTGCGCAAGAGCACCAGGGGAAGATAAGGATACGATTCCCGTACTTAATTTGGCCGAGGAAGCGGTGGAAGTAGGTCGTCGACGGTGAGGTCGTGCTCGGGCGGCTCCTGTGAGGGGCGGCACGGGGTTGGGGTGATTCCGGCGAAGGAGGGCCGGAAGCTGGACCGGACTAGGTCGGGGAGCTAGAGGAGGAGGTGAGGAAGCGGTGGGCAGCTGGGATTTGGGCGGGGTGAAGCGGTCGTGGCGAATTCCGGCGAGGGAGTGTGGCGGCGGGCTCAGTGTCGCGAGGAGGAAGAAGAGGGAAGCAGGCGGGGAAGGGGTTCAGGTTGGGTTTTATAGGAGAGCACGGCCTTGTAGAAGAGAGGGAGAGAGAGAGGGGCAGTCACGGGCCGGGTTCAAGACGGCGAGCGGCGCCGGCGTGCCCTCGGGTGCGTGGCAGCCGTTCGGCACCGGCGGCCCGACGTGGCTGCGCGGGAACGGCCAGCAGGTGCAGCACGGGCGGTGGGAGGAGGGGTCACTACAAGAAATCTTACTTTCTATGACATTTTCATTTGTGACGATGTAAAATACGTCACAAAATGGTTGCGTTTATGACGATTTTTGTGAGACAGATTTGATTTATGACGAAAAAAGTTATTTGTCATTAATTTTTCCACAAAAACATCATAAACTAATTTCTTGCAAAACTATGACGATTTTTTTTGACACTAACAGAATTTGTCATAATTTTTGCTGAGTTGGACTTGTTGACTGGTCTTGACTGCTGACATGGCTGCCATGTGTCTCTATTGTCCCCACATGTCAGTATTGGACCCACAAGTCCCAAGTTATATAAAATATAAATTAAAAAAAAATATTGCAGGCGTGAAGCTTAAATCCCAATAAATCCACAAAAAAAGTTTTATCGATAAATAAAAGCGCCGCGGGGCCACTTCCATTTGTTAATTGTTGAAATCGATGCTCGAGAGTATACTAACCAAATCCTACTTATTGCCCGTTTCCGGGTGTATACTAGCTAACGGTTAGATTTTGGCCCAAAACTTGGGTATAAGTTTCCCCTTGCATGTGTTGTTGGGTAAACAATTTATTTAATTTTTTATATAAATTATCTATTATTTTCTAGATATTAAATTAGTTCATTACCAATGTGTTGCACAGGCGGTAAACTTTTGGTGCTAGTTTCCAAAATCTGGGCGCCTTGCACCAAATTTGGTGTGAAATGTCTATTTTGTATAGAATGAAAATTCCACTACCAAGCAAAACAAAAGGACACTTTGGTAATCTGCTATTTTGGTCATAAGTCATGTAAAAGTCCCCCTCGGTGCCAAACCCTACCCCAAGTCCCCAACCGAGCAGTGGCGGCTGCAGCCTCCATCCTAACCCAACTTCATCGGCAGCCCAATCTCAGCGAGAGGAGCCGCCGGACTCCAATCGAAGCAGCCGCCATGCCACCAGGGAGGAAGGTGCCGCCAGCCAACTCCAATCGCCACCCTGCCAACCCCAATCCCAATCCCCACCCTGCTAACCCCAATCCCCAGCCCTCAACCACAACCCTCGGCAAGACGGCGACGCCGGCGGCAGCAGATGCAGCACGCCCACGGCAGGAGCTCGCACCACGGAGGAAAGCTGCAGCACATCTACAACAGGAGGTCGTAGGTAACTGCTGATCTGATTGAGACATTTGGGATTAGTGCAGAATCCGTCGTTGCCCCTGGCTAATCAGAGCGGATCCATTGTTTTTGTCTGTAATTAGCAGCGTTGGAAATCAGTGAGGATCTATTGTTGCCCTTGGCAGCTGCTGTGCATCATTGCATTCTTTTTATGTATAGAAGAATGCTAGTAGAACTCATCGCTCTAGCTATTGTCTTGGAGAAAGGCAGTGCTGATGAAATCTGTTAGTCTTATGACTGCTGTTAGTCAAGTAGATAATTTAGTTTTTGCTTTGACTGATAACCAATTCTTTTACTTCGGCGCCAAGTGCTTATCTGTACTAGTGTTGTGCCCACGCATTTTTCCCCACCTTGATAATGCAAGGGTGGATGCTTGCTTGACTTCCATAGCTGCGGCTTAAACTTGAATGCCTTTTTTATTGTGCCTTTGTGGTCTTTTGTGTTGCATCTGTTGTTGCTAAAATATACTTTTAATGAATGTACAGCTGCACCTTCAACTAACTATGAGAAAGTAAGGGCTCAAAATATTCTGGAGAACCACCGAGTGTTTCGAAGCCTTGGGATTACTTCTTTGTCATCACTAGTTAAGAATGCGCATGCAATTGTGGAGGATGAAGGTCCTCAAAAATCAGGATCTGAGTATGAACCTCAGGCTAATGAGGGATATGAAGAAGAAGAGGTCAGCAAGGTGCAATTTCTTTTGAGTACACTACAATGTTTGTGTAATGAATATTATCTGCAGTTATGCTAATTATTCTTGTAATCTATTAGAGTGTCGACATACATGCTAAAGGAAGAAGAGGATCAAAGAGGGTGATGGTACCTAGGCAGCAATGTGAACCTAGAGTAACAAGGCAAAGGACTGCTGCCAC
Organism: Panicum hallii; assembly: GCF_002211085.1. Lineage (NCBI taxonomy): Eukaryota > Viridiplantae > Streptophyta > Magnoliopsida > Poales > Poaceae > Panicum > Panicum hallii. The sequence continues at coordinate 53,321 of NW_020356222.1, read as the reverse complement.
CCTAAGCTTGACTGCTTCCACAGAAGATGCATTGGTGACACCTAGTTTTCCAATACAAAATGAGGACCTGAACCCTATTGGTGATGAAGGCAAGTGATTAATTTTATTATTACTACATGTTTTTACTTCAGTACATGTTTCGAAGTAATTAACTATATTTGTTCACCCATTCAATCTTGAGATGCACTCGCTGAAAGTTTAGAGCAAGGACGAAGAGGAAGAAGCATGGGACATGGTTTGGACAGGATAACCAGAGGATTAAAGAGCAAAATATGCATCAATATATCTGAAGGGAAAAGATGGCCGGAGGGACCAATTGAATCAGCAAAGTTTGCATCAGAGGGTGGAATCACAATTAGAAACCATGTACCAATCTTTCCACACTGGAAGCATTACAAGGATAAAGACAACGAGCCTGAAATTGCACAGCACATTGGCAGACTTGCTGTAAGTCATGTTTGTATAATTGACTTGTTCAAAATCTGCTGTTTTCTCCATTGTATTCTCAGTCCCTAATGTATGTTGTTCACTAGGGGCAATTCACCATGGATACTAGAACTAAGGCAGTGAAAGATGCATGTATTGATTTGTTAAAGGGTGGGCAACGACAAATGAGGTACAGGCTGAAGATGAAGTATTTTAATGGGTTATCAGAAAATCAGGTGCCGAAAACATCGCCAGTTAGTTCCATGATAGATGAACAGTGGCTAGCATTGTTGAACATGTGGTCAAAATCAGAGCACAAGGTATCACTAACAACTTGTTATTCATTGAAAATTTCTTCTTGTCACACATGTAACACAATTCTACCTTCTACAGGAAAAGTGTTCCAAAAACAAAATTAACCGTGAGAAAGTGCAGTTTCAGCAACGGACAGGTTCACGGTGCTACATAGCACAAGCTTATCTTGCGGTAAGGAACTTGTTACCACATAATCTATGTTAGCTTGTCATTTATGCAATAGCTTGCCATGATCTGTTCATAGGTATTATAATTTTATGCACTAATAATCTATAATTGATTCAAGCTTATAGTTTCAAATTGGTTCCTCATCATTTCAGAAACAAGAAAAATTTAAAGATTCATCACCCACTGCAATTGACCTTTTCAAGGAAATGCATTGTAGCAAGAAGACAGGTTTCAGTGAACAAGTAAAGCAAGCTATTGTAAGTTGTGTTTTCTTTTTGTTGCCTCTTTACTTTCATACACTTGAGATAAATGCTAAGTGTACTGTATAACTGATTACCCATTAATTATTACAAGGTTGATATGGAATCAATCATCGCTCAACCTGTAGAAAATGGAGAGGAACCGAAGACTTGTATCGAAGCTGTGTCTCATGTTCTACCAAAAAACAGTACCTTCCTTGGTAATGTTGGCCTCAGGATACCATTAGTTAGTAACAAATCTAGAGGTGGGGTATCTTCTCAAGTTCAAGATCTTCAGTTTCAACTTGAGAATGAGAGGATAGAATCAGCAGAACTGCGCCTGCAAGTTGAAAAACAATCACAAGAAATGGAAAAATAGTCGCAAGAAATGGAAAAACAGTCCCAGGAAATTGACAGCCTCAAGAAGTCCACAGCCGAGACAAATGCGCTCCTTCGTCAGCTGATTTCTTTCAACAAAGGTATGCTCAAATCCTTCACTCTTTCATTTTGGTAGATGACTTTGAGGGTATTCTCATTCTTGAAAATTAAGTTTTGCATCACATGTGTTCCATTCACTGCTTAAACAGGTGGGCTGGAAAAAAGAAATTAAAGCCATTATTCAAAGGGCAACTGGTATTCTTTCTTTTCTTGAAAAATTTCTGAACCACTAACTATTGTGTTGGCTAATAGCTATTCATGAATGCTAATCTTAGATTGTCTATAGAAAGTTGGTTGTCTTCTCTGTAACTAATAGCTTAGTTTTGCTTTTGGTAGAATAATTTAGCTTTCGGTGCTCTTCTTGCACCATGTTCTTTTTGTTGTTGTACCCTGTACCTTATTGCCTTCATAAAAAAAAAGAACTGCACAGATTCTCTCACTTCTACTAGGATTAGCCTTTTTAGTGATAGGTGAATGTAAAGTAATAGTTTGTGCGACATCGAAAGGGTCCTAATGTTGCTAGATGGCTTGCGTGCAACGTCGATGTTACTAGCCTTTTTAGTGCTAGCTGAATGTAAAGTAATGGCTTTTTAGTGCTAGCTGAATGTAAAGTACTAGCTAAATATTCAGATGGTTACTAGATGGTTTGAAATTGATTCTAATATACATATCTTACAGGTACCGCAAGGAGAAAGGCGTAGCGTGGTTGCAGGCAGCAAGATCAAATATTTTGGGATGTAGTTTGTTTGATCTAGAGAAATCTTGTAACTATTCTGGTTTCATACTTGGGATATGTATGTTGGTTGGCTGTTGGGATATATTTTGAAGTGGATGATTATTTGTTTGCTGTCGCTATTTTGTTGATATATGCAATTGGTGACAATTTATTATATCATTTGTCACATTTTGTTCCTTATGTATGACGTTTTGAGTTGTAGTCTATGATGTTTTAATTGTTTTGTTTAGAATTGTATTTAGCCCAAATACAAATGGGCTTTAGTCAAAACCATATTGGGCCTTGTATTGGCCTAGGCCCAATTGAAAACCAGCCCAGATACACAAACGCACTACATGGGCTGACTAATTCTTAGTGACGATTAAATTCATCACAAATCTATTTGCCACGTGGCAGTGCCTTATTGTTTGGTTTATGACGTTTTAGCGACGAGTTATGACATTTTATGTCGTCATAGATATTATGACAAATATTGATTCGTCACTAAATTTTATGACGTTTCTTAAGTGGAATGTCACAAAATGCATTTAGTGACGCACTTTCTATGACGATGGGTATTTCATCACCGTAGCGTCATAAAATGCATTCTATGACATAAAACCCACTATTTATGACAAAAACAAAATGTCACAAAAGGTCAAAATTCTTGTAGTGGGTGGGGCGACGCGTGGGCGAGGGAGGGGCGGTGCAGACCTGCAACGGCTCGGGAAGCGGCCGGCGGCGGCGGGTCACGCGCGCACGGCAGAGGCAGGGGAGATCGAGGACTCGAGGAAAATGATGGAGGACCCAAATGCGAAAAGAGGAAAAGCCAGGGACCCTACTGTAATGCATAAGTAACTTTTAAACCAGTGCTCAAATGAAGATGGGCCCAAAAGCGAAAGTGTATGGTTTTTCAAGCTCTACAACTTTGTTTTAAGGCTCATTTGCAGAAGAGCTAAGGATTTGCAATTAATTTGAAACTTAACAAGATTTCCAAACTTTGCATAAATCCTATTTTAAAACTACACTACATATAAATCCAATGGGTAGTTTCACCTACTTTTGCGATTTAAACACAAGTTTTTGACTTTTGCAAAATAACCCTCATACATTTGAATTCTACCCTCCATGCTTACCCATTTAGCACTAAAGGACCTTTAATAAAATATAATTATATAAACAACCCTTTTCCCTTAGCATTTAAATTTTTAAACACACTTTTACCACCTATTGCACATAACATCACACTTAAATTTGGGGTGTGACAACATGAATTACCTGAGTGTCACAGCCTTCCCCCCTAAAAAAAAATCTCATCCCGAGATTCCGGAACAGAATGAATTTGAATGATCAACACCGGAGGTTGGCTTGGAAGAAGTTTGGGAAATTATGCTGAAGATAAGATTCGGTTTCCCATGTTGCTTGTTCTTCCGTATGATGGTTCCACTGAATCTTGTACATTCTGACGGTTTCTCTTCTAGTGCTTCTTTCTTTAGTGTCCAGCACTCTAAGTGGATGTTCTGTATAGGTCAGATCAGGTTCGATTTCGATGGCTTGGGAATCAATGATCTCGGTAGGAACCTTGAGGCATTTCCTAAGTTGAGACACATGAAAGATATTATGGATGGTCGCTAATTGAAGAGGAAGTTGGAGACGGTAAGCTATGGGTACACACATTTCAAGGATTTCAAAGGGTCTGACGTATCGAGGAGCAAGTTTCCCTTTTACGCCGAACCTTTGAACACCTCGAGTAGGAGATACTCGAAGATATACGAAGTCTCCGACTTGAAACTGTAAGGGTCTTCTTCGTATATCAGCGTAGCTTTGCTGCCGAGCTTGGGCTACCTTTAGATTGTTTTGAATAATCTCTACCTTTTCTTCTGCTTTATTAACTAGGTCAGGTCCAAAGATCTTACGTTCGCCGGTTTGTGACCAACTCAAAGGAGTTCGGCATCGGCGACCATACAACGCTTCGAACGGGGCCATTTTGAGACTGGTTTGATAATTGTTATTGTACAAGAATTCTGCCTGTGGCAAGTATTTATCCCAAGTCTTGTCATACTGAAGGACGCAGGCTCTAAGCATGTCTTCCAAAATCTGATTTACTCTTTCAGTCTGTCCATCTATTTGAGGATGATATGCAGAGCTTCAAATTAACTTAGTTCCAAGAGCATCTTGAAGTTGCTCCCAGAACCGAGCGATGAATTGTGCTCCACGATCAGAAATTATTGTCTTAGGTATTCCATGAAGACGAACAATTTGATCTAGGTAAATCTCGGCATACTTCTTGGCATTATATGCAGTATGCATAGGAAGGAAATGTGCAGTCTTGGTTAATCGATCAATGATTACCCAAATGGAGTCATGTCTCAGAGAAGTATTGGGTAAACCAACAATAAAGTCCATACTGATATCCTCCCATTTCCTGGAGGGAATAGGTAGAGGTTGAAGAATACCAGTAGTTTTCAGATGACTAGCTTTGACTCTTTGGCAGATATCACATTCTGAGACATACTTGGCAATTTCTCGTCTCATACGAGTCCACCAAAAGTTTTGTTTCAGATCCTGGTACATCTTCGTACTCCCAGGGTGCATAGAGAATTTGTGACAGTTCATGTGTTTGTAAACTAGGCATATAATTTGTTAGTGTGAAATATATGTTTGTTTGTATAAAGCTCATGTGTATTTTTGTGAAGCTTTTGAAAATTTAAAGTACAAGTAAAAATGGTATTTTTATAATTACAGAAAAACCTAGGGTTGTTTTTGCAAAATGTATTTGGATTAGGGTAATTTCAAAATAAGTGAAATATGTTTTTCTTACTTTATGTCTTGTAAAAATATATATTTATTTAAAAGTTAAATTTGAAATGTGTGTGTTGAAGTGTGTAAAAATTTTGGGTAAAATGGTAAAAATTAAGGGTATTTATGTGATTTTATAAAAGTACAAGTCCTTTTATGCAAATGTTTGATTTACAAAAGTAACTTTCAAATTTACTCAGGACTAAAGTGTAAAAGTGCAAGTCATCATGACATGTCTATCCAACCATTATGATGAGTCTATCCCGTCATCATGACGTGTCATAAATGCTTGCATTTAGGTCCTGAGTTTTATAAGTTACGCTCTTTAGGACGAAAGCAATTCAAATCCGACTTCTGTTCAAAGATTCACGTGTAAAAATATAAGTTTTGAGTTTTTGAACTTGGGCCCTAAAACAATGTTGTAGAGTTTGAAAAACTCTCCAACTTTCGTTTTGGGCATTTCTTTATTTGGATTTTAAATCAATGGGAAATTTTGTTTTACAGACAGGCCCTTGCAGTTTTCTTTAATTACGTATAAGTCCTTGGGGAATTCCAGTCCTCCTTCTTCTTCTCTGTGCTGCCTTTCTCTCTCTGCCTTATCTTTTCACTGGCGCCTCTCTTCCTCCTTGCTTGGCCGGCACCTCTTCCTGGGTTCTTCTTCTGCTTTTCCCCTTCCTCTCTTCAACACAGGCAACAGCAGGCGGTGCTGGTGGCGCCCAGGGGCGCCCCTGCCCCAGGCGGCGGCGCAGCACGCCGGGCCCCACGCGGGCCCAGGCAGCACGGCGCGACTAAACGCGGCTGGGCGAGCGGAGGCGTGCAGGCGCGGCTCGGGGGCCGAGCGGCGCTGGGCGGGGCGCTGCGTGGCGCGGCTGCGGTGGTAGTGGGCGGCCGCGGCCCGTGCGGCAGTGCGTGGGGGCCGAGCGGCGCACGGCTCGGCAGGCGCTGGTGGTGGGCCACGGCAGTGCACAGGCGCGTGCGGTAGACGCAGGGGCCCGAGCGGCTCCAGCCGCGACGCGGGCCGGCGGCGCGCGGGGCGCAGAGAGGCTCAGGCATGCGTGAGCAGGGCGGCCGCGGCTTGGCGCAGACGCGCTAGGCGCGGTCCAGGTGGGCGCAGCAGCGCGCAGGAGGGTGGAACGCGCGGGAGGCGCTGGCGTGCGGCTTGCGCGGGAGCAGGCGCTCGGGCAGGCTGCAGGCACGGAGTGCGCCCGGCGAGCGCGCGAGGAAGCTGAGCGCGTGGGAGCGACGGCCCGAGCGCTAGAGGAGGCGATGCAGTGCTGATGGTGCACGTTGGAGCGCATGAGTAGGCAGCGGCGTGCGGGACGCGCGCGAGCGCGGCAGGTGCGGGACCCGGGCGGAAGCGAGCAGCCCGGAACGAGCAGTAGTGCGCGGGTGGGGCAGTGCGTGCGCGGTGGAGCAGCAACGCGGGAAGGCGCGGTAGACGGCGGCGCAGGAGTGTGAACGCGCGAGTGGCTCGGCCGGGGTAGGAGTAGGCCCAGGTGGCGCGAACACGCGTGTGTGAGTGCCGAAGTGATGCGGCAAGGCCGGGCGAACACAGGTTCGGCAGCTGGAAGCGGAGGATCAGCTGCACAGCGTGCAGGGCGACGATGTGCAGGGAGGTCGTGTGCGATGCAAGATGAGTTGTAATGCGGCGGCTGCAGGCGGACCCGCCCAGGGAGCAGTAGAGTCGCGCGTGGAGGATGTCGGAGGCCGTTAAAGGGAAAGCAACGAATGAGATCAAGCGGCACTGCGGACTACTCACGGAAGATATGGAGATAGCCCCGGTGTGAGTGGGCTTCGGTTCTCGCGGAGGCAGAAGGGGCGAGTGTGGCACGGCTAAATGAAGGCGGAGGTCCGGACTGAATTGGACTAGCGCATCCGCAAGTATGGAGCAGAAGCATTCTGCCCATGGCAGTGGTAGGCCGATTCGGATGGCGTTGCAGCTAGCAGAAAAGGAGGCAGAGCTACACCTTGTGCAAGAGAGAGTGATGCACAGGAACTGCAGCCAGGTACGGCGGCCCTGCAAGTGACTGCACAGGCATACCGGATGTGTTTCTGCAGTGCATATGCGTGAGCAGAGAAGACTCAGCCCGTGAACCGGAAAACCCTGAGGTTTGCGGAAGAGATGGTATAGTGAACCAATCCGGCCCTATCGGCTTCTCCCATGAATTCACAGCATCCAGCAGCACCTTTTCCTCGTCAATCACCGAGCAAGACCACAAGTCACCGTGGAGACTACTTCTTCGGCCATTCTCTACCCACTGCAATCCCCGGCAAGCTTCTTCGTCAACCACGGAATCTCGTCATCGTCGAGCTTTTCTCTTCGCCGATCCTATCGCCACGGGACTTCACTTTTTGTGTGTGCTCCTTCATAACCAAGGCTACCCCAAGGTTTGCCCTGATTCACTGAATCTTCTTAAAGCCGGCGATTCCTTTGCCGGAATATCGCCGTTAACTTCCTATTATCTGTTTTCCCAGACCAGGGACTTGATTGCTATGTTTTAGAAAGTTCTAGGGTGTTCTTTGTAAAGTTTCCAAAGCTTTCTGTATTTCAAATCGACAAACTTCTACATTTCATAGATTTTCGTAGGAAGTTCATAAAAAGGTAAAATCAGTTTTGTTTGAAATCCTAAGTCAAACCCTACAAGTTTTATGTTGTAAATAGAGATGTGTGATGTTTAGTTAATCCTTTTTACATGAATGCTCATATCCTTACCATCAAGACATTGTTCTCATCTTGATTGCAATCTCCTTAAGGCCCTTTTCGTATAAGAATCTCTGTTAATTCGTGTGTATCCGCTGCTCAGCTAATACATCTCGGCAGCTATGCTTCAGTGTCAGTTATCAGTCCCGTCGCTAAGCATCCGTTTCCTTTAAGTCTATGATGTTTCTGTGTAACAACTGTCAACCGATGCATTTCTTTTATTGTGTTCCTACCATCGGCTAGTTAGGTGATACGATTGTTACCTTTCTAGTATTGGCTACTGCCGATACAGTTCTGTTGTTCTGACCTACATCGGCCACACATAATCGATGTATCAAAGGTATATCCGATCTTAGGGTTCTTGCCATCGACCTATCCAAGCCGATTTTAGTTGCTCTCCATATCAGTTATGGCCGATCAATCCTTAGTTTTCTCATCCTTATCCACATACTTCTATCAGTCGATTTATCGACTGAGAGATCGACTATATATCTATCGGTCATATACCCTTAACCACACTCCATTCGGCTATACGTCACTCAATTGTTGTGCTGACGTAATCGAGCCGATATAACCACACCTAGTTACCTAGGATAACACTTAAGCACATCTCAGTTAAGACATAGTTGCTTTAGGAAACACCCCTCTGCTGAGGTAATCAATGCTTTCATCGATCACTTAGGAAACCGATGTATCTTTCCATCGGCTAAACATCTGTTGTTTCCAATCGGCTCTGTTGTAATCTTCAATGAGCAGCCGATTCTAATTAGCTATCCTTCTAAAGCTTTATCTAAGTTTAGTTTTAGATCTTTTTGGGTGCTATGTAAATAATTTGTTAAATGAGTGTTGAATTGCAACCTTATTGTGAAGTAAAATAGTTTTGTGTGCACACTTGAATGTAATGTTGCATTACATGTAGATACGACTACTTCCGTAGACGGCACCTACAAGATCTCCCAGGAGTCTGCAGAGGATATTCCTAAGACCAAGTGAACGTCACCAAGGGATATCGCAAGCCCCGAACCAAAGTTCGGAAGATAACAATACTAACATCTTTGACTCCAGTCCCACCAGTAAAGGCAAGCCCCGGACATATCCCACTACTTTATTTACACTGCAATCTATGGCTATCTATATTATATCTTGCATTAAGTCTAGGAGTTGAAGTGAAACCCTAGATGCATGAATCCTAGGAATCCAATGTAATGTACCCGAGTCCTGATCGCATAGACGCTCTGCTAATAGGACCGGTAGAAGTCGGGTGATGTCCTGTCACTCGCGCGATATAGGAGTTGCATGTTTACATTTCTGCAACCACTATAAGGATGACGGACAGGGTCATGTGCTGTATCATGACCTGAGGTTTTACCCTGTTTGTTTTGTTAAAAGTGGTTAAGGTCGCAGCATGTGGTAGTGGTGGCTAAGCGTTTGAAAGTACTAGCCACATACCGCGAAATATGGTAAGCGGTAAGCCTAGTACCCGAGTGGCTCGGCAAATGGACTTGTCTCCACCACTTGACTTTTATTTTATGTTTACACGCACCGACGTGTGGGAGTACGTTCTGCATGGCAGACAGGAATTCGGGTTTTGTAGTCACGCTACAGACGTATGTCCTGCACGAGTGATGTGCGTACGGTCCTGCAGTCGCTTGTGGTGGCCCTGATCCATAACCTGGAATATGAGGGAAACGGTTGCTTCGGAACGCTCTGTTGGTATTCCAAGCGTGTGAGTTAGGTTTACCTTGCAAGGTTAAATTTGATTCGGATCGTCGGCCTCTCACGAGGATTGAGACTGCTTATCCCTTTTACCACATCGAGTAAAAAGTGGAATTGTTGATGGAATAATCTTGATGGATGATAATCTCTATCTTGCTTGTTTAGTATAGGTGCTTACTTAGAATGGCTAATCAAACTAGAATCTGAAAGCTAAAACTTGAAGGTAAGTTATAATCTCTGTTGCTTTTCAGCTGAAAATAAACCCAAAGCCTCTACAATGCCTTCATGAGTCTAGTTACGGGCTAAAGTATACCTAATCCCGGGTAAGCCTTGCTGAGTATTAGTATACTCAGCCTTGCTAGTTTTATGTTTTTCAGGTAAAGCCTCTGAAGATCCTACTCTTCCCTTGTTTTGGCCCTATGCTCTTCTAGAAGGTTGGTCCGCGGAGTGAGATCCGTCCCCGGCCAACATTGGTGATACCGAGTGATGTCGTGCCCGGGCTTAGCATGACATCCACCTTGACGACGTGTCATAAATCATCGCTTATGTTTTCCGCTGCTAAAAACCATAACTCTAACAGCTTGTAATAACTTTTCTAAATTTGGAACTTCATATTGCTTTTAGAAACTCTTGTAAAGTAATTTCCTTGTGATGTAAAATGTGATGGTGACTGTATCTCTGGACTCACCTTCGTGTGAGGTAACCTTATTTTATCCTGTGTATCGGTGGTTTATCGGGACGTTACCCGACAGGCCAAGGGATCATACCGTTTGAAGCACGTTGGAGCCCTCTGAAGTGGACTTGCGTACTTGAGCCGGTATAATTCAGGTTGGTTCTGCCACAGAAGTCAGGAATGAAGTGGCGATAATAGCCAGCTAGACCAAGAAAACTACAGATTTGATGGACTGATGTGGGAGGTTTCCAATCCATCACTTCTTGTACTTTACTAGGGTCAACGGATATACCGTCACCAGAGATGGTATGGCCCAGAAATTTCACAGTATCTAACCAGAACTCACACTTGGAGAATTTGGCGTATAAATGGTGGTCTCTTAATCGCTGAAGAATGACATGAAGATGTTTGGCATGATCTTCTAGATTTTTGGAATAGATCAGGATGTCATCAATGAAGACCACAATAAATTTGTCGAGTTCTTGCATGAAGACAGAATTCATGAGATACATGAAATATGCTGGGGCATTGGTAAGACCAAACGACATGACTAGGTATTCATATAGACCATATCGAGTGGAGAAGGCTGTTTTTGGAATATCACTTGGCCGGATCTTAATTTGATGATAACCGGAACGGATGTCAATCTTAGAGAATACCTTAGCTCCGGCTAACTTATCAAAAAGAATGTCAATGCGGGGTAGGGGATATTTGTTTTTAATAGTCACCGCATTGAGAGGACGGTAATCTACACATAGCCTTAAGCTATTATCTTTCTTCTTTACAAATAAAGCTGGACAACCCCATGGTGATGCACTCGGATGAATGAAACCTTTATCCAGGAGGTCTTGGAGTTGGATTTTTAACTCGACCAACTCGTTAGGAGGCATACGATAGGATCTTTTAGAAATAGGGGCTGTACCAGGTTGGAGTTCGATGATAAACTTGATATCTCTATCTGAGGGCATTCCAGGCAAATCGTCTGGAAAGATATCTGGGTATTCACAAACGATAGGGATATCCTTTAACTTGATCCCACTTGTAGCATAGGTGCAAGGGTTGAGGTACTGCTGTTGTGGGAGATAGAGAATGGTAGGTTCATACTCAGGTGAATCTATCTCCACAATTCGGGAAGAGATATCTAATGACACTTGATGTTGGGTCATCCAATTCATACCTAAAATAACATCCATTCCTTCTAGGTCTAGTAATAGTAAATCTGTCCTCATTAGATTTTTACCCATTTGAATTGGCACGCTTCTACAAACTTGGTTTGAGGAGATTTTACCGCCAGGAGTTGTTATCATATATACCCCACTAACAGGATAAAGGTCCAAGCCTATTTTAGTTCCAAACTTTGCACTGACAAAGCTATGGGTGGCACCAGTGTCAAAAAGAACAATGTACTTGTCATTATTGGTGTCCCTTCGCGAAGTTCGGAGAGGGTGGTGAGGTTCACCCTTCCTTGGCGGACCTGGACCACTTGCCTCTTGCCCTTGCCCTTGCTGGTTGGACCAGATGTTTGCCCTTGGAAAGACTTTCTAGGTTGAGGGCAATCCTTGATGAAATGAGACAGGCTTCCGCAGTTGAAACAACGATAGTTGCCTTGATTGACGGGCGGAAAGCTCGGCCGCGGACCTTGTTGTTGTTGCTGCTGAGGTTGAATCATGCTTGTTGGGGTGGTCTAGCTACCCATCTGCCAGGCAAATTGCTTCGAGGCGGGGCTCGAGGAGCAATGCTCGGGACCAACCGATACCTTGGCAGTTGCGTAGTTGTAGGCCCTATGGGTGTCTTCCTTTTCTTTTCTGCTCTGTGTGCTGAGATGCAGTCTTCCGGAGTGATGGCCATGTTGACCAATTCATTAAAATTATCGGCCCTTACCAAATTCAGTCATTCTTTAAGTTTGGTGTTCAGGCCTCGGCAAAAACGATCTCTTTTGCGGGCATCATTGTCCGCATGGTATCTCGCGTACTGGCACAAGTGGTTGAAAACTTGTGCGTATTGCATGATGGTGCGGGTTCCCTGAGTCAGGTTCAGAAATTCATTGAGCTTTCGCTCAATGAGTCCCTCGGGTATGTGGTGCGCTTGAAAGGCGGTCCGGAACTCATCCCAGGTGACGACATGATCGGCAGGCTGCATAGCGTGAAAATGATCCCACCATAGGCGAGCTATGCCACGGAGTTGCTGGGCTGCAAAAAGCGCCTTGTTCTCGTCCGAACATGGGGCAGACAATAAAGCGAACTTGGACTCGATAGTTCGAAGCCAAGCGTTGGCGTCAAGGGGCTCATCCGCCTTATGGAACAGTGGAGGCTGGGTACTAAGGAAGTCTTGATAAATGGCCAATAGGGGTTCATCTCGGCCTCGGGATTGCTGGTGGAAGTGGCCCATTTGAGCCTGCACAAGCTGGTTGAGGAGTTCTGTTTGTCGGGCCATGACCTCGGCCAGATTTGGAGGTGGCGGTGGCGGTTGCTGGGAACCGCTGGCCTGGTCTGCCCGGAATCCTTCTGGGGTTCCGCGAGTAGCTCTAACCATCTGAAATAAAGGAGATATCCATTATCAACCATATTCTTACTCCAATTTCAGATGATATACAATTACCAAACAGGTATGTAATTCACATGCTCCATTCAATCCACTCATTTCAAATATAAGGATATTGAGTAAGATAATAAAACACAAGGTTTAGATTACTACTCAAACACTGATAGTCCTTACATCTTACATCAGGGCGCTTGAACTACTACCAGTCACTTCATACACACACATGCCACATCTAACACAACAAGTGGCTCTAGACCTAGATGGACTACTCACTACCTATGTCACATCTTTCTACAATAATTACAGCTAGGACATCACCAACTCAAGCCAAACTAAAAGTCATCAAAGTTGCCCACTGATGACTGACTAGCTGAAGAAGAATGATGGGGACTGATAATAGGATCTCCGTGCTCAGAATCGATCCCGGAGGCTCCTTCGATTTCTTCAGGATCTTCTTCTTCTTCAGGAGCTGGTACAGCAGGAGGTGCTGGCTGCTGTTGGAGTTCATTGATCTGGGCTTGGGCATCATCAACCTCGAGAATGAGGTCGTGGATCTGTTCTTGGAGAAACTCAATGATCGTGTTGCGTTGGGTGATTATCACATCACTCTCATTGATCTGGTCTTCCAGGTGATGAATGGTCTCTTCTCGTGCAGCGATGATTTCTTCCTTCTCCGTCACCGAAGCTTGAAGCTGCTGTATTTGGGTGACTTGTCGGTCAGCATTCCTAAAGTGACCTTGCGCGATACTGATCAATTGACCCATACCGCGACGTAGTAGAAGCTGATAGTGATGTTGAACATTCATAAACCGCATAGTACCCTGAAGTGCTTCTTCTATTGGGCCTTCCAACCTATGACCTTCAGGGACTACCCTGAGATTCCACTCAGGATCATTGGGATCTGTGGTAGAAAATAGTCCGATAGGCCATCCTGCAACTTCCCTTGGATGCTGGTTGCAGAACAGATAGATAGCTTCCAAAGCTGCTCCCTCAATCGTATCAACTATAAGATGACCTACTACATCAACTTCAATAGGCTGCCATTGGGAGCGGAAGGGATGTTGGGAAATGGTCATCCTGACTCGACATCGGCGAACACCCTCCTTCTGATATTCTACTGCATCATACTGTGGAGGCTCTTTATAGAGAAACAATCTTAGTGATTCCCAGAGAAGTCGAGGAAAACCCTCCCAGTGCAAGGCATTTGTGTGAAGATGCCTTGCTGGATCCCAAAAGACGTTGGAAGGGGCTGCCATCTGCAACAAGAATGCAAATGGTGAGACTTATTTACCTTGCTGAGAAATCATAAGATAATCAATTCTGATAACAGCAAAGACTGAAAATCAGATGGATGCTTAAGATACTCTACTTAGAACTACCACAAAAATCCCATTAACCCATTCTAGAGACAAGCAACACACTATTCATCCTTAACAGAATTAAATATACATTGCATTCGTTTGTTTGATAATGGATTACGCATGCACGTACTATTCGTCCTCACAACCAGAAACAACTGCCGAATATCTTCGGACTTACGCGGTTAATTTTGGTGGCATTACCCATACGTCTCTTACTAATAACTAGTCGATAAGTCCTATCCGTTTTAACCTATTAATCGTGGTTAGTGTACCTGCAACAGACCACATGTATATATATGAACCTTTCATGGCAGCACGACATGAAAGCGTTCCCAAACAGTACTATTTGCTATAGAAATAGCATTTGTACAATTACCGCCGTACAGACAACGTTAACATACGTTATTGAAACAACGTATTTATGGGGATACCGCAAAATGCGGGGGTATGAACAGCAATCGCCATACCCTGCGCCGAACCATATACTCCCAATATAACCAACCTAAGTTGATATATTGGCAGCATCTCAAGTAGGCCACTGCTTGAGAAACAGCGTTCGGTTCGCATCACCGACGGGAAGGCTAACTCCCCAGTTAGCTGAGGATCCTTACCTTCTTACCTCACCACCGAAGGTGTCGTTACACAAAGTAAATTTGAGTTGGGCATGAATTTAAGTTTTGACACAAACTAGTGCTGCAAGTCAGGGCTATCTATACATATATACATATTCTAGCAGTCACCTAACATTACCCATATACATTCATAGGGCTTTACGTTCTAAGCACAGCCTTAACGGATCCAACGTACGTTGTAAACTCATTTGTTGGCCAATTTTATCCTGAAAACACTTTTTAAGAGCTATTGCAGTTGTAAGAGTAAACCTACAGCTCTGATACCATCTGTGACAGAACCGCCTGAATTATTCCGGCTCAAGTGCGCTAGTCATCGCTGTCCAGTGATATTAACTCAACGCACTTCAAACGGAACAATCCATTGGTCTGTCGGGTCTCTGCCCGATACAACCACGGTTCAACAGGACCGAAGTAGGTTTGCCTCGCACGAAGGCGAGTTTACAATCACAGTATAGCTCATCAACTTTTAAATTACAGATATACCATTATTATTACAAACTTTGTTCAAACTTAAATAAAACTTATAAAAACAGTGTTTAAACTGACAAGCTAAACAGTTTGTCCATGCTCACAGCGGAAGGAAAATAAACACGCGACTACACGCGTCGCAAAGGTTGACACCATGCTCAGACCAAGGCCTGATGTCACTCTAGAGGGTCACTGCCAGTCGGGGACGGGTCCCACTCCGCGGACCAGCCATGTGGAACAGAAATTGGTCACGCAGAACTATCCGTGGGGTTCTCGAAGGTCGTACCTAAAAAGTTTACTAGCAAGACTGAGTATGCTAATACTCAGCAAGACTTACCCGCTTCGTGATATACTTAGCCAGATAACTAGACTCATGAAGGCATTGCAAGGGTTCTGGGTTTATTTTCAGCTGAAAAGCAACAAAGAGTATGATCTACTTTCAAATTTTAACTTTCATATTCTAGTTGGTTACCCATTCTAAGTTAGCACCTACACTAAGAAAGCAAGGTAGAGCTTAGCATTCATCACGATTATTCCATCAATAGTTGCTCTTCTTACTCTATGTGGCAGAAGGAATAAGCAGTCTCAATCTCCGCGAGAAACGGACGATTCTGAATTGAATTTTAACCTTGCAAGGTAACCTAACACAAACGCTTGGAACATCCAAAGATCATTCTGAAGCAACCGTTTCCCTCATATTCCGGGTTATGGATCAAGGCCACCACAAGCGACTGCAGGACCGTACGCACACCAATTGTGTGGGACATACGTCTGTAGCGCGACTACATGATCGTACTCTAGTCTCCCATGCAGAACATACTCCCACATGTCGGTGCGTGTAAACATAAAATAAAAGTTGAGTGGTGGAGACATGTCCATTTGCCGGGCCATTCAGGTACTAGGCTTATCGCTTTACCATATTTCACGGCATGTGGCTAGTACTTTCAAACGCTTAGCCACCACTACCACACATTGCGACCTTATCAACTTTTAATAAAACAGATAGGGTAAACCGCCAGGTCATGATATTGCACATGACCCTGTCCATTATCCTTATAGTGATTGCAGAATTGTAAACATGCAACTCTATATCGCGCGAGTGACAGGAAATCACCCGACTTTTACCGGTCTTATTAAGCAGAGCGTCTACGTGATAAGGACTCGGGTACAATCCATTGGATTCCTAAGATTTTATGCAACTAGGGTCGGGTGGCAGAAGTGTCAGAGACTTCCGAACTTTGGTTCGGGGCTTCAGTTAGAGTCTCGGCGATGTTTGTCAGGTCTTCAGAAAACCCTTGGTCTTGTCCCAAGACTAGCTCGTAGTCTTCGTCGTCGAGTGTCGTGGATTCTACATGACATGCGATAATTTCAAATGAGATGGTGCTTGAGTTTAAAAATTTTATTTCACAATAAAGTTGCAATCCAAATAGTTAACACACATGAACTCATGAAACAAGGGGGGGTTTAGTCTTGAATTACCATTTACATTTAGGTTATGATTATAGCACTGGATTTTCTGAACATAGAAACTAAAACATTTGAATTTGAATTCAAATTTCAAGTTTGAATTCAAATCTTAGGTAAATAGAATTATAAAGTCTTGAAAATTTTAAATTATGAACTAATTATTAACATATTAAATTATGATATACAGATTTAAACTCATAAGCCTTATAAATAAGCCTAATCAAATTTAAATTCCATTAAATTTGGTTTGCATATATTCAAAAGAATTCAAACTACAAAACAATAATGAGCATGAACTTTTTACATTAGCTTACACATGATCTAAGGAGGTTTTACACCAAAAATTACAAGAAAATAAGCTAGTATCTAGAAGTTATGTACAATATACCTTTTAATCTTAAGTTTAAAATAGATTCAAAAGTAGTTAGTTTCAGACTAAACTTCATTAATAAAAGTTGTAGGGTTTGAAATCTAGTTTACAACAAAACTAGTTTGGCAATTTTTAGATTTTTCTACAATTTTCTACGAATTTCACAAGGCAGCAGCTTGCTCACATGAAATAATTAAACCATTAGGGGGGTCCTTAGTCTTTTTGCGCCTGGGTCCCTAGAACAAGAATTCTATTCACAGATGTACCCCTGCCCAGTTCCGACGGTGGCCGGCCGATCGGCTCCGGCATGTTCCCACTGGCGGCGAGGTCGTCGGCGTGGAGGGGCCGGCTTGGCACGACCCACGGGGTGTGGGGAGTCAGTTGGAGGGGGTGGGGCTCGATGGGCAGGGGCGGAGCACGGCCGACGGCGAGAAGGGGCGGCGGCCGTGTCGGGGCACCAGCGTTCTCGGCGAAGGACCGGTGAACATGGGCAACTAAAGTGTGCAAGAGCACCAGGGGAAGATAAGGATACGATTCCCGTACTTAATTTGGCCGAGGAAGCGGTGGAAGTAGGTCGCCGACGGTGAGGTCGTGCTCGGGCGGCTCCGGTGAGGGGCGGCACGGGGTTGGGGCGATTCCGGCGAAGGAGGGCCGGAAGCTGGACCAGATCAGGTCGGGGAGCTAGAGGAGGAGGTGAGGAAGCGGTGGGCAGCTGGGATTTGGGTGGGGTGAAGCGGTCGCGGCGAATTCCGGCGAGGGAGTGTGGCGGCGGGCTCAGTGTCGCGAGGAGGAAGAAGAGGGAAGCAGGCGGGGAAGGGGTTCGGGTTGGGTTTTATAGGAGAGCACGGCCTTGTAGAAGAGAGGGAGAGAGAGAGGGGCAGTCACGGGCCAGGTTCAAGACGGCGAGCGGCGCCGGCGTGCCCTCGGGTGCGTGGCAGCCGCTCGGCACCGGCGGCCCGACGTGGCTGCGCGGGGAACGGCCAGCGGGGGCAGCACGGGCGGTGGGAGGAGGGGTTGGGCAACGCGTGGGCGAGGGAGGGGCGGTGCAGACCTGCAACAGCTCGGGAAGCGGCCGGTGGCAGCGGGTCACGCACGCACGGCAGAGGCAGGGGAGATCGAGGACTCGAGGAAGACGATGGAGGACCCAAATGCGAAAAGCAGAAAAGCCAGGGATCCTACTATAATGCATAAGTAACTTTTAAACCAGTGCTCAAATGAAGATGGGCCCAAAAGTGAAAGTGTATGGTTTTTCAAGCTCTACAACTTTGTTTTAAGGCTCATTTACAGAAGAGCTAAGGATTTGCAATTAATTTGAAACTTAACAAGATTTCCAAATTTTGCATAAATCCTATTTTAAAACTACACTACATATATATCCAATGGGTAGTTTCACCTACTTTTGCGATTTAAACACAAGTTTTTGACTTTTGCAAAATAACCCTCATACATTTGAATTCTACCCTCCATGCTTACCCATTTAGCACTAAAGGACCTTTAATAAAATATAATTATATAAACAACCCTTTTCCCTTAGCATTTAAATTTTTAAACACACTTTTACCACCTATTGCACATAACATCACACTTAAATTTGGGGTGTGACAACACGAATTACCTGAGTGTCATAGAACTTCGGCTTAAAACGGGCCGAACAGGTACCAATAATGCACAAGTTCGTGCAACATTGTCGAGTCGGAATTTTTTTGAAACAAAACGTACCCGATACACACCATTGGACCCCAAACTCATATTTTGGGGCGTTTTGTATAGTTCCATTACTAGACGAACTACGGTGCAAAATAGGCTGAACTGGATAAATTAATGCACAATATCGTGCAACCAAGTCGTGTTGGAATTTTTTGCAACGAACGCACGTGATCCACCACATTGGAACCCAAACTCATATTTTGAGGTGTTTCGAACCATTCCGTTACTGCACGAACTTTGGTGTAAATCTGGCTGAATTGGGGTCATTAATGCACAAGTTCATGAAACGATGTCGAATTGGATTTTTCGTAATGAACGGACCAGATATACCCCATTGGACCGAGTACTTATGTTTTGGGGTGTTTCAGACCATTCCGTTACTACGCGAACTTCGGTGTAAAACGGGCCAAACTGGTGCAATTAATGTACATATTCATGAAACAAAGTGGCGTCGGAATTTTTCACAACATACGCACCCGATCCACCCCATTGGACCCCAAACTCATGTTTTGGGGCGTTTCGGATCGTTCCGTTACTAGACGAACTTCGGCACAAAACGGGCCGAACTGGTGCAATTAATGCACAAGTTTGTGCAACCAAGTCGTGTTGGAATTTTTCACAACGGAGGCATGCGATCCATAATATTGGACCCCAAACTCATGTTTTGGCGCGTTTCACACCATTCCATTACTCCACGAACTTTCGTGTAAATCTGGCTGAGTTGGGGTCATTAATGCACAAGTTCATTTGTCGAGTTGGATTTTATTCGTAACAAACGTACCAAATACACCCCATTGGACCCTATACTCATGTTTTGGGGCGTTTCGGACCATTCCGTTACAGCACGAACTTCGGTGTAAAATGAGCCAAACTAGTACAAGTAATGCACAAGTTCATGAAATCAAGTCGCGTCGGAATTTTTTGCAATGAACGCAGGTGATCCACCCCATTGGACCCCAAACTCATGTTTTGGGCATTTTGGACCTTTCTATTGCAGCATGAACTTCGGAGCAAATCGGGCTGAACTGGGGTCATTAATGCACAAGTTCGTGCGACGATGACGCGTTGGATTTTTTCGCAGCAAAGGTATCTGACCCACGCCATTGGACCCCAAACTCATGCTTTGGGGCGTTTCGGATCATTCTATTTTTGGACGCACTTCGGTGCAAAATGGGGCAAACTGGTGCAATTAATGCACAAGTTCCTTCAACATAGTCATGTTGGAATTTTTCGCAACGAACGCATCCGATGCACGCCATTGGACCCCAAACTCATATTTTGGGGCATTTCACAACGTTTTGTCACTACACGAACTTTGTTGCAAAATGAGCCAAACCTGTGTTATTAATGCACAAGTTCGTGCAACGAAGTCGCGTTGGAATTTTTTGCAACGAACGCCCCCGATCCACCCCATTGGACCCTAGACTCATGTTTTGGGGTATTTTGGATCGTTCCGTTACTACATGAACTTGGGTGCAAATCGGACCGAATTGAGGTCATTAATGCACAAGTTCCTTGAACGCTGTCGCGTTATAAATTTTCACAACGAACGCACCAGATACAGTCCATTGGACCCTAAACACATGTTTTGGGGCCTTTCGGACCGTTCCAGTACTGGACGAACTTTGGTGCAAATCTAGCTGAACTAGGTCATTAATGCACAAGTTCGTGCAACGATGATGCTGGTGTGAATATCACCATGTAACAAAGGCAAATCAGCAATGATTTCCACTATTTGTTGCTCTCTAGTATCATGATAAGTAGACAATTGCGTTTGATCTTGATGGCACTCACCTCGAGTATCGGAAGCACTCCATACGTTACCTATATGAGCCTCCTTAGGGAATGATGGCAGAAGAAGCTAGTCTTCTTGGTTATTCATCGATGCACATGGCAGCTCATCTTCGGAGTTGGAGATGGGCCTAATTTCTTGCCAATTGTTAGAACCATACACAGGAACAAAAGGAAGCTCCTGTGCTGAAAGCACTTCTTCATTGCAAGTATGCAAGGCTATCAAATCTCATTTTTAGCAATGCAAGCTAATTTTAACAATTGAGGCAAGGAAGTATATGTTTCATGAACAAGAATATCATAGATTTCTTTGTTCAGCCCTCTCAAAAATCTATTTTGAGTAGCATCATCACATTCTATCAAACCACATTGCAACATTCTGATACCAACTGATGTGAACCCGCTAGAGTTTATTCCTGATCTTTCAGTGAGAGGGGATGGATAACTTGATTGGTGGATGGAGACGATGTTCACGGCCCAACTACAGCTTTTCAAGGATGTTGTGCCTCAGCAACCGATACACCACCTCCAATGGCTGCTGCGGTCTTGTGGAGCGCAACACCCGGCCACTAGGGCACTTGTCTTGCAAGCAATCAAAGAACAAGCAAAAACAAGTAGAACAAGCAACTCAATTGCAAATATGGAGATAAGAACCAATCTAAAATTACAAAAGTGAGGTTCTAAATCGAGTAGAATGGATGGTCTAGCCGACACACGCGTCTACAAGCAAGTAGCAATGGCTAAACTTTTAACAAAACAAAACCTAATCTGTTTGTGGTGGCTATGGAGGTATATGAGAGGGTAGAGGATGACCAGGACGTGTTGGAGGTCATCCCTAAACCCTAGGATGCGCCCCTGTTGCACCCCACTTGATACACACCCCATCGGGACAACATTAAGTGACGCAGCACCGTGGACAAAAAAGGTCTTTGTAGTAAATCAATGATTGCGGCTGCCACGGAGAAGATATGAACATGAGTCCAAATTCATATGAAAGTAGACTTTATAAGCTTTTCGTGAAGTCCAAGTACCCCCTAATCGGAGTCCGTATGAAGTCGTGGTAGTTGTTACAACTTGGTTCTTTCCTGCAGTCCGAATCCAACATCCAAAATGTGTTGGATTTGGACTTTTTCTTTCCTTGCACCAAAAGTGACGTGGTGGCCTGGTGGAGAATATTGGGAAGATTTGGGCATGGTCCCCAATCAATTTCTTTGGTCCTCCATGTTTTCCATGTAATTTCTACACACGGCTTTGTCCAGTCTAGTAATTCTGAAAACAAGAATGCACAGAAATTATAGTGCAGCATTAATTGTTCAAATGTATCGAATTTAATCTTGAAATAGAGTTGATTCACCTTTGGGCAAGAAGGCACTAATATGGTCATATCCATGCTAGTGATGTCCTTATCAGATGCGTCGGATTTTTTCGCAACGAATGTTCTAGATACACCCCATTGGACCCCAAACTCATATTTTGGGGTGTTTCGGACCGTTTCGTTATTGCACGAACTTCGGTGCAAACGAGGCCGAACTTGTGAAATTAATGCACAAGTTCGCGCAACCAAGTCGTGTTGGAATTTTTCACAACAAACACACACGATCCACGCCATTGGACCCCATACTGATGTTTCGAGGTGTTTCGGAACGTTCCATTACTGCACGAACTTGGTGCAAATCTGACTGAACTTGGGTCATTAATGCACAAGTTCGTGCAACGATGTCGAGTCGGATTTTTTCGTAATGAACGCACCAGATACACCCCATTGGACCTTAGGGTCATGTTTTGGGGCGTCTCAGACCATTCCATTACAGCACGAACTTCGGAGCAAATCGGGTCGAACTTGTGTCATTAATGCACAAGTTCGTACAACGATGTCGCGTCGGTTTTTTTCGCAACAAATGTATCCGACCCACGCCATTGGACCCCAAACTCATGTTTTGGGGCATTTTGGATTGTTCCATTTTTGGATGAACTTCAGTGCTAAACGGGCCAAACTGGTGCAATTAATGCACAAGTTCGTGCAACAAAGTCGCGTCGGAATTTTTCTCAACGAACGCATCCGATGCATGCCATTGGACCCGAAACTCATGTTTTGGGGCGTTTCACAATGTTTTGTTACTGCACGAACTTCATTGCAAAATGAGCCAAACCTATGTTATTAATGCACAAGTTTGTGCAACGATATCGCGTGGGAATTTTTTACAACGAACGCCCCCGATCCACCCCTTTAGACCCTAGACTCATGTTTTTTGGTATTACGGACCGTTCCGTTACTGCACGAACTTGGATGCAAATCAGGCCGAATTGGGGTCATTAATGCACAAGTTCCTCGAACGATGTCACATCGGAAATTTTCGCAACGAACACACCAAATACAGCCTATTGGACCCCAAACACATATTTTGGGGCATTTCGGACCGTTCCATTGCTAGACAAATATTGGTGCAAATCCGGCTGAACTGGGTCATTAATGCACAAGTTCATGCAACGATGATGCGTCAGATTTTTTCGCAATGAACGCACTAGATACACCCCCATTGAACCCCAAACTCATGTTTTGGGGTGTTTTGGACCGTTTCGTTATTGCACGAACTTCGGTGCAAAACAGGCCGAATTGGTGAAATTATTGCACAAGTTCAACCAAGTCATGTTGGAATTTAACAAACGCACATGATCCATGCTATTGGACCCCAAACTCATATTTCGAGGCGTTTCAGAACGTTCCATTACTACACGAACTTTGGTGCAAATCAGACTAAACTGGGGTCATTAATGCACAAGTTCGTGTAACGATATCGAGTCGGATTTTTTCGTAACGAACGCACCAGATACACCCCATTGGACCCCAGAGTCATGTTTTGGGGCGTTTCGGACCATTCCGTTACTGCACAAACTTCGGTGCAAAACGGGCCGAACTGATGTCATTAATGCACAAATTCGTCCAACGATGTCGCGTCAGAATTTTTCGCAACAAACGCACCCAATTCACCCCATTGGACCCCAAACTCATGTTTTGCGAACTTTGGGACCGTTTCATTACTGCACGAACTTTGGTGCAAAACGGGCCGAACTGGTGCGTCCGAATTTTTCGCAATGAACGCATCCGATCCACACCATTGGACCCCAAACTCATGTTGGGGCATTTTGAACTGTTTCGTTACTTTACGAACATTATTGCAAAATGGCCCGAACCGGTGCCATTAATGCACAAGTTCGTGCAACGAGGTCGAGTCGAATTTTTTTGTAACGACCTCACCAGATACACCCTATTTGACCCTAGACTCATATTTTGGGGTGTTTCGGACCATTCCGTTACTGCAAGAACATTGGTGCAAAATGGGCCGAACAGATGTCATTAATGCACAAGTTCATGCAACGATGATGCGTCGGAAGTTTTTGCAACAAACACACTAGATACACCCCATTGTACCCCAACTCATGTTTTGGGACATTGTCGGGTTTTATCCGGCTGCCCACTGAGGGGTATACCCAAGGTGGTAGGTTTTGGGTTAGGATGCGCCGAGATCAGGAACTCGAAGGTACAGACAACACAAGATTTAGACAGGTTCAGGCCGCAATATGCGTAATGCCCTACGTCCTGTATGATGGTTTGTTTTGCCTTAATGTTGATCTGGTGATCTTCTGTTTTGAAGGGGTCCTTGCCCGCCCTTATATATCCGGGGGAACAGGGTTATATGAATCCTAGTCTGATACTAACTTAGGAACCGTACTCGAATACAACTCGAGTAGTTTCCTTCTGTATCGACTAGTTCTACTCCGCATACAGGTAGAATACAATATAAATAAGGTACAGGACATTTCCTATCCCCTAGCCCAATACGGACTCCTTGATGTACACAGCCCCGTGGCCCCGGGTCTGACAAGCCCCCGAGCTCTTCGTAGCTGAGTACTGCAGACTCTTCGAGTACTTCTGAAGCTGTCTTCGACTTCTTTCGAAGCTCCGTCTTGAAATTTCTCTTCGAGTACTCTTTTGACTACATCGAAGCTATGAGGTGCTCATGCCCCGAATTCTTTATTTTATATGGGGTGCGATGAATAATCGCACTCCATATGGAGTAGCCCCCGAGCCTTAGGTTGAATCAAAGAATCGAGCTGAGGGTCAAACTAGCCTTGAATCTTTCCTTCTTATCCTTCGAGTACTTTCGAAAAATAAGTAGTCGATGCCACGTGTCCCACAGCCCCCGAGCCTTGAGTCCAAATCGTTTGGAAAAAAAGGATCCCAAAGGACGTGGCAGAAAGAAAAAAAAATTCCTTTTGAAAAAAATAAAGTCTAAGAAGAGACAATTAGCAGAAATTAGATTCGAAACCCAAAAAACCTCTTTTTTCGGGACAACTAACCCAGAAAAAATGGTGAATCGGGTAACGGCCCAAAAAATCTGCCAAAAAACTGCCAGTATCCAATTAATTCTATTGCGTGACGCTTCATCTTACACACAGTAAACCACTACCTGAACGCTGGTTATTTAACCTCGCGGTCAGTTAGGGTTTTTCCTATGCCCTCAGATCTAACGCCGCGGCCAAAGAAAAACAAAACCCCAATTAGAGTCTGACCTGCCCGAGCCCTTCCGCCGCCCAGCATAGTCGAAGATCTTCGAGCCCGCCGCCGCAGCCCCCGAGCGCTTGTGAAAACAACTCGTGGCTGAAAAGATTCGAAAATAGCTCCGAAGAAAAACAACCAGAAGGACTTGAAAGAGGCGCAAGCAGCAACCGGAGAATGGTCAATTAGTAATCATGCTTGATTCGCCACTACCCGAGCCCCAGCACACAGAACCCGAAGCCCCCGGCAATGAGCAAGTCGAAACGGCCACTGCCGTACCCGTCGACGGTGCAGGTAAATGATCCCACTGCCTTCTGCCACAATCATTGCTATATGAACACTTGTCCATTGCAGGGACCCCGCAGCTGTCAGCCTTGGAGGGTGCGGGTGCTTCTTGCGAGGCACCCGGGTTGCCAACCCCTGTAGGGGAGAACACCGATATGCTCCAAGAGATGCAGCTCCCAGGGGATGATCTGAGCCGCCTGCGCCAAATGATCAAGGCGATCGACTCATTTGCTCTGGTAAATCTTGTCAAAACCGCTGGTAACTGCATGCTTAAATCAATTTTCTCTGATGCCCAGGAACATGTAGGACATGAACCAAAAATCTTCAACGAAGCTGGAAAAATCCATCAGGCGTATCGACGAGCTGATGCAGGAGCGAGCCGGCTTCGAGCAGAATATCATCGAGCTCCTAGGCCGACTCAAGGAGCAGCGGAAAACCCATAAAGGTATATTGAATTCAATTCTCGAATTCATACCCATAGTCGATGGCTTCATGATCTGAAAACTGCCTATCATCGCAGAACTTAAACAACTCTTAAATTATAAAGAGGGATTGCTTACTGATTTGAAGAACATGCTATATCGCCGCGCAGATGAAGTCGAGGGTCTGCGGAAGGTGATGGCCGACATAGAGAAGCAACTTGTTGACTGCCTCCAGCAGATCAAGGCTTTGGGCGAAGAGAAAGAGCAGCGCCAGAAGGAACTCAATGATTTGAAGGTGGCAGCTCAAGAACTCGTAGAGATGGTGGATCCTCGGGAAGACGGTGCTGAAGATGGGCCACCACTACTTGATCGACTTCACGGGGCGCCACAGAAGATCCTCAACTTTGTCACCGAGGCTGCCACATCTTACGTGGGCCATGCCCTAGGCCTTGTAAAGTCCTTCTGGCCAAAGGCTCGGCTAGAAGTACTCGCAGAGGGTGCAGCTGCTGATTGTACCGATGAAAGCTTCCACGAGTATTTGCTAGAGGTCCGGCCTGTAGCTGAAAAAATTGTAGGAAACATGGTCCAGGATTGAACCGTTAGTGCTTAAGACTTTTGTAATATAAGAAACCATTTTTGTTCCTTTGTAGCCTTATGTGCAGACTAAGAGCCCCATCTGCTTTGGAGCATAGGCGTGCTACCTCTGAGTGCAGCGACTCATAGAGTAGTCGATTTAGCCCTTCGCGAGAGCTCGTCGGGTGAGCTAGATAAGATCCCGCCAAAAGGGATCCACTCGGGCCCGGAACGCGCAGTCTGTAGCGCGACGACTAGGATGCTCATGGCAAACAGTCGAAAACTACCCTAAGGTGTAACCACCGCAGGAGTAGCCAAACGAGTTAGATAGAACCCGAGCCAGACGGGCCTAACCAGTTTGAAAGAACACGATTAGCATCGCGACGACCCGTGTGCCACGGGCAAGTAGTCGATTTTATATAGAATTTGAGCGTGGCCAGAAGCCGCCACCGTTATATTCAAGAATTTACATTTCGGGTTGTGTGGCCCAAAGCCGCCAAATCGACCCAAAAAAGTAAAACTTGCCATGAATACATACATAAATTGGACACGAGTCTGCTTAGGGGTTGAACCGTCGCAGGTGCTGGATGTTCCATGAGTTGGGTACGTCCTGACCATCGGGGTGCCGAAGTTGATAAGATCCCGGTCTTGTAACCCTCTTGACGAGGAAAGGTCCTTCCCATCTCGAGTTAAGCTTGTGCAAACCCGACTTGTCCTGAATGCGACGAAGGACAAGGTCGCCAATGCTAAACGACCTTTCCCTAATGTTGCGATCATGATATCGCCGGATTCCCTGTAGGTAACGGGCGGACTGAACGAGAGCAGAACAGCGAGCCTCTTCGACAGAGTCCAACTCCAGCTGTCGTGCTTCGTCCGCCTCGCCTTCTTTATACATCTCAACCCTTGGGGATTTCCACATGATATCTGCCGGGAGAATCGCCTCGAAGCCGTAGACAAGAAAGAACGGGGTCTGCCCTGTGGCTTTTGAAGGTTGAGTCCGTGGCCCCCAGACTACGTGTGCCAACTCGTGAATCCACTTCCCGCCCTTTTTGCTGTTGGCATCGTAAAGTCTCTTCTTGAGGCCATCAATGATCAAACCATTCGCCCGCTCGACTTGCCTATTTGCCCTTGGGTGAGCCACCGAAACATATTTAACCTCAATGGATGAGTTTTCACAGAATTTCCAGAATTGGTTGGCCGTGAAATTTGAACCCAAGTCAGTGATAATAGTGTTGGGGAAGCCGAAACGATGTAAGATGTCGGAGATGAAGTCGACCACCCTGTCTGGGGTAAGCTTGGCGATCGGCTTGAACTCGATCCACTTGGTGAACTTATCGATAGCCTCCATAACATGAGTAAAACCTCCTGGCGCCGTTGTGAAGGGCCCAATCATGTCAAGGCTCCAACAAGCGAACGGCCAGGAAGGCGGTATAGTGATGAGGGTGTGGGCCGGGACATGAGTTTGCTTACCGAAGAACTGGCAGTTCTGACATCGTCGCACCAGATCTTCGGCGTCGGACACAGCGGTAGGCCACCAGAAACCAGCTCTGTATGCTTTGCCGACCAGTGACTTTGACGCGGCATGGTTACCACACACGCCCTCGTGTATCTCTCGCAATATGTCCAGACCGTCTTCTGTTGTGACGCACTTCATGAGTACTCCGGATCGTGAGCCGCGCCGATAAAGTTTGTCTTCGATTAGGACAAACCCCTTGCTCCGTCGCATGAGGCGGGCGGCGGCAGCGCTTTTGGGGTCCATCCCAGCCGGTAAGATGAAATCTCGGATGAAGTCGACGAAAGGTCTTCTCCAGTCCTCACCGACCAGCAGTACCTCCCATTCTGGCTGTACGGAGCCAGTGGTGGTGGAAACCGGCAGTGAAGGGCTGATGGACGGGTGCGTCAGCTCCTGAACGAATACCCCTACTGGGACTTGTGCTCGGGTTGATCCCAGCTTAGATAAGGCATCGGCAGCGACATTGTGTTCCCGCAGCACATGATGGACTTCTAGGCCAGAGAATTTGTTTTCTAGCTTGCGTACTTCTTGTACATAGGCTTCCATGGTCTCCTTGTTGCAGTCCCACTCCTTGTTGACTTGCTGAACAACCAAGAGTGAATCGCCATATACAAGTAGTCGCTTGATCCCTAGTGATATCGCCAAACGGAGCCCGTGAAGCAACGCTTCATACTCGGCTTCATTGTTGGATACCTCCCAAAGAATTTGGAGGACGTATTTGATTTGTTCGCCTCTTGGGGAAATGAATAAAACTCCAGCGCCGCCGCCATCGAGCTTGAGAGAACCATCGAAGTACATGGTCCAATGCTCTGGCTTGTCAAGTGGACTTGGAACTTGATTTTCCCTCCACTCTGCCATGAAGTCGACTAGAGCTTGGGACTTGATTGCAGTGCGTGGCTTGAAGTCGATCGACAAAGCCCCCAGTTCCACTGCCCATTTTGAAATACGACCCGTGGCATCTTGGTTGTGTAGGATATCCGCCAACGGGTAGTCTGTGATCACGATGATCTGGTACTCTTCAAAGTAGTGACGTAATTTCCTTGAAGTAATCAATATGCCATAGAGAAGCTTTTGGACCGCCGGGTAGCGCACCTTAGACTCCGAGAGTACTTCACTGACAAAGTACACGGGCCGCTGCATGCCAAAAGCATGGCCTTCCTCGGAGCGTTTGACAATAATAGCACTGCTAATAACGTGGGTAGTTGCCGTAATGTAAAGTAAAAGGGTCTCACCCGGCAATGGTGCTGTGAGGATCGGGGGCGACTGTAGGTGTTGCTTGAGATCCTGCAGAGCCCGCTCAGCTTCCTCTGTCCAGTGAAACTTGTCTTGGCACTTTAAGAGTTTGAAAAAGGGTAATCCTCTCTCCCCGAGCCGGGAGATGAATCTGTTGAGAGCTGCCATGCACCCTGTAAGTTTCTGCACATCCTTGACTGTGGCTGGTGCCTCCAAATCAGTGATGGCGGTGATCTTTTCAGGGTTGGCCTCGATACCCCTGTTACTGACTATGAACCCGAGCAATTTGCCTGACGGAACACCGAAAACGCATTTGGTCGGATTAAGCTTCCATCGGTACTTCCTTAGGCTGGCAAAAGTTTCCTCCAGATCCGTGATGAGGCCCTCGGGACTTCGGGTTTTCACAACCACGTCGTCCACGTAGGCCTCCACGTTCCGGTGTAACTGATCAGCAAAGCACATCTGAATTGCCCGCTGATAGGTGGCACCAGCATTCTTCAACCCGAAAGACATCGTCTTGTAGGCATAAGTCCCAAACGAGGTGATGAACACGGTCTTAATCTGATCTTCTTCCTTGAGAGCGATCTGGTGGTAACCTGAATAACAATCAAGGAAACATAACAGTACGCAACCTGCAGTTGAGTCGACTACCTGATCGATGCGAGGGAGCCCAAAGTGATCCTTTGGGCAATGCTTGTTGAGATCGGTATAGTAGACACACATTCTCCATTCTTTGTTCTTTTTTAATACAAGGACAGGGTTAGCGACCCACTCTGGGTGGATTACTTCTTTAATGAATCCAGCCGCGAGGAGTTTGGCTATTTCCCGTTTGATAGCCTCCCGTTTATCAGGGGCAAAACGACGAAGTCGTTGCTTCTTTGGTACAGCCTGTGGGTAAACATTAAGACTATGCTCGATCAGCTCCTTGGGCACTCCTGGCATATCCGATGGCTTCCATGTGAATATGTCTCGGTTAGCCCGCAGGAAACTGACGAGCGCGAGTTCCTATCTGTCACCCAAGCCTGCGCCGATGATGGCTGTCTTGGATGGGTCGCCTTCTTGGAGCTGGATCGTCTTGAGAGCCGTCTCGCCCGTCGACTTGACGCCCGATTGACTCGACTTCTTCATCGGGATGTCCAGCTCGGCTTGAGAGAGTTGCTGTGCGGCCGCGAGTACTTCAGCGGAAGCATCTGGCATGCGGGAAGTCGATGCATACTGGATGGCCTCTTGGTTGCAATCATAGGATTTCTTCAAGTCACCTCGGAGCGTGAGAACACCGTTGTGTCCTGGCATCTTGAGAAGCGTAGACATAATGCAGCACCGCCATGAACTTGGCGAGCGCCGACCTCCCCAGTATAGCGTGGTAGGAAGATTCGAAGTTGGCCACCTCGATCTTGATGAACTCGGTACTGTAATTCTCCCTCGTCCCGAAAGTGACTGGGAGAACGACTGTTCCGAGCGGATGCGCGGCATTGCTAGGAACAATACCGTAAAAAGGAGCTTTGCTCGGAGTGAGCTTGTTGGTAAAGTCCAGACCCATCTTCTTTAGCGTACTGGCGAAGATAAGATTGAGTCCGCTCCCACCATCGATAAGAACCCGAGTAAGCTTGACTTCTGCGACCACGGGATCCAGCACCAATGGAAACATTCCAGGCTCGGAAAAGCTGGTCCATTGATCATCACGGGAAAACGATATGGGGACCTCCGACCATCGTAGTGGTCGTGGTACTGCCGGTTCAACCGATAGGATCTCTCGTAGCAGTAACTTCTGTTCCCGCTTGGAGCAAAAATCTTCGTCACCGTCAAAGATGACATTGACGGTTTTGGAGGCATCCAGGAACTTAGGCGTCTCTGATTTGTCTTCCTGTTCCTCGTCTTCGGGCTCTTTGCCCGTCGACTTGTTTTTCTTGCCGTTCCCAGGAGAGCCAAAGGTGCGCTTGAGCTGAAAGCAGTCGATCGCTGCGTGTTTGGAGTTGACACACCACGGGCACTTCTTCTGCAGGAGTTTTTCAAACTGCTCCTGCATGGTCGATGTCTTGCCCCGCGAAGGATGTTCCACAGCCGCGACGAGATCGTCTGGCTTGTGTTTTCGGGAAGAACCCGAAAAGTCCCGCTGGCCTTTGTCAGCCCGGTTATCGTTGTTGCGCTTCTGGTTGAGATCGGTACGTCTTGGAAACCTCTCGCGCATCTTCTCTTCTTGTTCAGACCAGTCGTGCATCATGTCGCGTAGACCTGCAACCGTCTTCGGCATCAAAGAAACGGCGGGTGTAGGATCGGAGGAGTTCATTGCGCTCTTGCTTGCACTGGGCGAGGTCGTGCCGGGTTCCTGCTCGAGATATCGCCCCCTGGAAGTTGTCGATGAAGACCTTCTTGAGGCCTTCCCAGGAGTCGATGGAGTCGTTGGGGAGACTTTCCAGCCAAGTCAACGGTGCAGGCTCCAAAGCCATCGGAAAGTAGATGACTTTGGTAGTGTTGGAGCCGTCGGCCACCTCAATGGCAGTAGAATAACAGCGGAGCCATTGTTGGGGGGCTTGCTTGCCGTCATACTTGGTAATACCAATTGGCTTAAAGCCCTCCGGGTACTTGTAGTTGTTGAATCTCGCAGTGAACGCAGGGAAACGATCACTGCAGTCAGCGTCATCTCGCTCGGCTACCTCGCATTCCCGTCGCCTCGAGTCGAGGACTGACCGGGCATCGCGCCCCTCATTGATCTTCTGGCGAAGATCAGTTTGTTGACGTGGAGGGTTGGGCTGCCTCGGGTTGTTTGCCGGAGGTGGCTGGCGCCTCCCACCGGTGAGCTGGCTTCCACCCACGCCATCATTGTTGTTGCTGCGTTGGGGTCGCGGACGATTACCTGTTGTTCGACTTGGGGCCTGGCTTCGGCTGTCTCCGATGTGCTCGTCCCTGACGAGCGATGCCGGAGCCTGCTGGTCCAACTGGACCCACCCCCGTTGGGCGTAGACGAGTGCTTGTCGGACGTTGGGGTCATTGCTTCGCTCGAGTAGTGCTGTTACCCGAGCAATGTTGGCCACAGGAGTCCTGAAACCACGTTCATCTGCCGCGGCGAATTCGGCGTCGAGTTCGCGCTGTGCAGAACGTATGCGCTCGTTGGCGCGCCTTCTGCGAACCACACGAGCTCTGTTCCTTGCACGTCGTGCGTCATGCTCAGCGTCATTCTCATTCTCGGCTTCAGCGGTGTCTTCATCTTCTGATATGCCATCAAGTGCACCAATGGGGATGAGGGCATCATCGTCCCCTTCTTCCGCCATCAGGACTTGGCGAGTTGCGAATTCTTCGGAGGGGGCTTCGACTAGCTCAGTCGAGCCCTCGGATATGGCAGCCAACGCCCTGCCCTCCTGAAAAGGCAAAGGCTCAAGGTGGGCTACCAAGCGGTCTTCACGTCCGAGTAAATCAGACAGGTTCATTCCCCTCCAATGAACAATTCATCCTTCGGAGGTGGTAGTGATCATCAGCCCGCAAGTGGCCAGGTGACCCTCAGCCTCCCGACATGCGGTGGCCTCGGAACCTCCAGCCTAGAGCAAAGAGTCAGAAAAAGGAACAGTAGAGACAGACGCTGCCTCAGTTTCCCTGGCAGAGTCAGAAAACGGCAACTCGTCGAGATTATCAACAAAATCGTCGAGCCTTGCGGCGAGTGTTTTTAGCTTGAAGGTGTCGTCGACGATGTGCCGACGGAAACCGCCTGCGCCGTTAGCAACGCAAACCCACGAGCCAAAAACAAAGGTTGTGCCCTCAAGGAGCACGGGACTGGGGAACTTGAAAAAAGCCATCGAGTTCTCCAGCGGATCTCTGTTGCGGCCCCCTACCTGGCGCGCCAGCTGTCGGGTTTTATTCGGCTGCCCACCGAGGGGTATACCCAAGGTGGTAGGTTTTGGGTTAGGATGCGCCGAGATTAGGAACTCGAAGGTACAGACAACACAAGATTTAGACAGGTTCAGGCCGCAATATGCGTAATGCCCTACGTCCTGTATGATGGTTTGTATTGCCTTAATGTTGATCTGGTGATCTTCTGTTTTGAAGGGGTCCCTGCCCGCCCTTATATATCCGGGGGAACAGGGTTATATGAATCCTAGTCTGATACTAACTTAGGAACCGTACTCGAATACAACTCGAGTAGTTTCCTTCTGTATCGACTAGTTCTACTCCGTATACAGGTAGAATACAATATAAATAAGGTACAGGACATGTCCTATCCCCTAGCCCAATACGGACTCCTTGATGTACACAGCCCCGTGGCCCTGGGTCTGACAGACATTTCGGACCATTTCGTTACTGCATGAACTTTGGTTTAAAACAGGCAGAACTGGTGCCAATAATGCATAAGTTCGTGCAACATTGTCGTGTCAGAATTTTTTGCAACAAAATGTACTCGATAGACGCCATTGGACCAAACTCATGTTTTGGGGCATCTCTGATCGTTCCGTTACTATACGAACTACGGTGCAAAACGGGCCGAACTGGTGAAATTAATGCACAAGTTCATGCAACCAGGTCGTCTTGGAATTTTTTGCAATGAATGCACGCGATCCTTCCATTATTGCACGAACTTTGGTGTAAATCTGGCTGAAATGGGCTAATTAATGCACAAGTTCGTGCAACGATTTCGAGTTTGATTTTTTTGTAACGAACGGACCAGATACACCCCATTGGACCCAATACTTATGTTTTGGGGCCTTTTGGACCATTCCGTTACTACACGAACTTCGGTGTAAAATGGGCCAAATTGGTGCAATTAATGCACATGTTCGTGAAACCAAGTCGCATCGGAATTTTTCGCAACAAACGCACCCGATCCACCCCATTGGACCCCAAACTCATGTTTAGGGGCATTTTGGATCGTTCCATTACTGGATGAACTTCGGCGCAAAATGGGCCGAACTGGTGAAATTAATGCACAAGTTCGTGCAACCAAGTCGTCTTGGAATTTTTCGCAATGAACGCACGCGATCCTTGACATTGGACCCCAAACTCATGTTTCGGGGCGTTTCAGACCATTCCATTGCTACACGAACTTTGGTGTAAATCTGGAACGAACGCACCAGATACACCCCATTGGACCCTATACTTATGTTTTGGGGCATTTCGGACCCTTCCGTTACTGCATGAACTTTGGTGTAAAAGGGGCTAAACTGGTGCAATTAATGCACAAGTTCATGAAACCAAATCGGGCCGAACTAGGGTCATTAATGAACAAGTTCGTGCAACGATGTCATGCTGGATTTTTTCGCAATAAAGTTATACGATCCACCCCATTGGACCCCAGACTTATGTTTTGGGGTATTACGGACCGTTCCGTTACAGCACGATTTAGGGTGCAAATTGGGCCTAATTGGGGTCATTAATGCAAAAGTTCCTCGAACGATGTCACCTTGGAAATATTCGTAACGAACGCACCACATACAGCCCATAGGACCCCGAACGCATGTTTCGGGGCATTTCGGACCGACTGGACGAACTTTGGTGCAAATCGGGCCGAACTTGGTCATTAATGCACAATTTTGTGCAACGATGATGAGTCGGATTCTTTCGCAACGAACGCACGCGATCCATGCCATTGGACCCCAAACTCATGTTTTGGGGTGTTTCAGAACGTTCCAATACTGCACGAACTTTGGTGCAAATCGGACTAAACTGGGGTCATTAATGCACAAGTTCGTGTAACAATGTCGAGTCGGATTTTTTCGTAACGAACGCACCAGACACACCCCATTGGACCCTAGACTCATATTTTAGGACGTTTCGGACCATTCTGTTACTACACAAACTTTGGTGCAAAACGGGCCGAACTGGTGTCATTAATGCAAAAATTCATCCAACAATGTCGCGTTAGAATTTTTCGCAACAAATGCACCCAATTCACCCCATTGGACCCCAAACTCATGTTTTGTTACTGCACGAACTTTGGTGCAAAACGGGCCGAATTGGTGCGTCGGAATTTTTCGCAACGAACGCATCCGATCCACACCATTTGACCCCAAACTCATGTTTTGGGGCATTTCGAACCGTTTCGTTACTACACGAACTTCGTTGCAAGATAGGCCGAATTGGTGTTATTAAAGCACAAGTTGGTGCAACGATGTCGAGTCGAATTTTTCCATAATGAACTCACCAGATACACCCCATTGGACCCCAGACTCATGTTTTGGGGCGTTTTGGACCATTCCGTTACTGCATGAACTTTGGTGAATAATGGGCCGAACTGGTGTCATTAATGCAAAAATTCATCCAACAATGTCGTGTCAGAATTTTTCGCAATGAACGCACCAAATACACCCTATTGGACCCCAAACTCATCTATCGGAGCGTTTCGGACCGTTTCGTTACTACTCGAACTTCTATGCAAATTAGGCCGAACTGGGTCATTAATGCACAAATTCGTGCAACTAAGTCGCGTCCGAATTTTCCACAACGAAGCACCTGATCCACCCCATCGGACGACAAACTCATGTGTTTGAGCATTCGGACGATTTCGTTACTGCACAAACTTCGGTGCAAATCAGGTCGAACTAGTGCCACTAATGAACAAGTTCAAGCAACAATGTCAAGTTGGATATTTTCGTAACGAATGCACCAGATAGACCCCATTGGACCCCAGACACGTGTTTTGCGGCATTTTGGACCAATCTGTTACTGCACAAACTTCGGTGCAAAACGGGCCGCACTGGTGTCATTAATGCACAAGTTCGTGCAATGATGATGCATCGGATGTTTTCGCAACAAACACACTAGATACACCCCATTGGACCCCAAACTTATATTTTGGGGCATTTTGGACCATTTCGTTACTGCACGAACTTCAGTTTGAAACGGGCCTAAGTGGTGCCAATAATGCAAAAGTTCGTGCAACATTATCGCGTCGGAATTTTTTGCAACAAAACATACTTGATACACGCCATTGGACCCCAAACTCATGTTTTGGGCTGTTTTGGATTGTTCCATTACTGGACGAACTATGGTGCAAAAACGGGCTGAACTGGTGAAATTAATGCACAAGTTCGTGCAACCAAGTCACGTCGGAATTTCTGACAACGAACGCACCCGAGCCACCTCATTGGACCCCAAACTCATGTTTTGGGGTGTTTTGGACCTTTCCATTGCAGCACAAACTTCGGTGAAATCGGGCCGAACTGGGGTCATTAATGCACAAGTTCGTGCAACAACGTCGCGTCGGATTTTTTTGCAACAAATGTATCCGACCCACGCCGTTGGACCCCAAACTCATGTTTTGGGGCATTTTGGATCGTTCCATTTTTGGATGAAATTTGGTGCTAAACGGGCCAAACTGGTGCAATAAATGCACAAGTTCGTGCAACAAAGTCGCATCGCAATTTTTCGTAACGAATGCATCCGATGCATGCCAATGGACCCGAAACTCATGTTTTGGGGCATTTCGCAACATTTCATTATTACACGAACTTCATTGCAAAATGAGCCAAACCTGTGTTATTAATGCACAAGTTCATGCAACGAAGTCGCGTTGGAATTTTTTGCAATGAACGCGCCCGATCCACCCCATTGGACCCCAGGCTCATGTTTTAGGGTATTTTGGACCGTTCCGTTACTACACTAACTTGGGTGCAAAACGGGGCCAAACTGGTGCCATTAGTAAACTAGTTCGTGCAACGAAGTCGTGTTTGATTTTTCCGCAACGAACGTACCTAATCCACCCTATTGGACCCCAAACTCATGTATTGGAGCATTTCGGACGATTTCTTTACTACACAAACTTCGGTGCAAATTGGACCGAACTGGTCATTAATGCACAAGTTCGTGCAACGATGTCGCGTCAGAATTTTTT
Source organism: Panicum hallii (assembly GCF_002211085.1). Taxonomy (NCBI): domain Eukaryota; kingdom Viridiplantae; phylum Streptophyta; class Magnoliopsida; order Poales; family Poaceae; genus Panicum; species Panicum hallii. The sequence goes on along the minus strand of NW_020356222.1, from coordinate 16,394 downwards.
GCAACAATCGCACCCAATTCACCCCATTGGACCCCAAACTCATGTTTTGGGAACTTTGGGACCATTTCGTTACTGCACGAACTTCGGGACCGTTTTGAAATTTTTTGCAACGAACGCATCCGATCCACCATTGGACCCAAAACTCTTGTTTCGGGGTGTTTCGGAATGTTCCATTACTGTATGAAGTTTGGTGCAGATCAGACTGAACTGGGGTCATTAATGCACAAGTTCATGCAACCATATCAAGTCGGATTTTTTCATAACAAAGGCAACAGATATTCCCCATTGGACCCCAGACTTATGTTTCGGGGCGTTTCGGACCATGCCATTACTGCACAAACTTCGGTGCAAAACGGGCCGAACTGGTGTCATTAATGCAAAAATCCGTCCAACGATGTCGCGTCGGAATTTTTCGCAATGAACGCACCAAATACACCCCCATTGGACCCCAAACTCATGTATTGGAGCATTTCGGACTGTTTTGTTACTAAACGAACTTTGGTGCAAATCAGGACGAACTCGGTCATTAATGCACAAATTCGTGCAACAAAGTCGCGTCCGAATTTTTCACAACGAAGACACCTGATCCACCCCATTGGACCCCAAACTCACGTGTTCGAGCATTTCGGACGATTTCGTTACTACACAAGCTTCGGTGCAAATCGAATCGAACTGGTGCCACTAATGCACAAGTTCGTGCACAATGTCGAGTTGGATATTTTCATAACGAACGCACCAGATACACCCAATTGGACCCTAGACTCGTGTTTTGCGGCATTTCAGACCAATCCATTACTGCACGAATGTAATATCCAGGTAGTTAGACAACTAGATACTAAGTTTGGGTGTATTATATGTAAGCAGGTTATAGTGTATACAAGTTGTACAATGCAATGAGGGTATATTTGTAAATTATGAGTTTTATAAATTCTTATGTGCAAGTGTGTAAAAATGTTCTTAAGTGTCAAATTTCAGATGGCTATAGAAAAGAAAAGAGCAAAAGTTAAATAAACCTAAGGGGAATAGACTTTATATGAAATTAAGGACCTTTATGTAATTAATACAAAGATATACGGACTTACATGTGAAATGGTAAAAAGATAAAAGTAAAACTTAGTTTTACCTAAGGACTAAAGTGTAAAAAGAGCTAGTCATGATTACTGCAGAAAAACTTACCAAGAGACCCCAAACATTAGAGCATTTTGTTTAAATTAACACATAAAGTTTATAATTTAAGTTGTGTTCAAAAGTTCAAAATAAAATAGTACCCTTTGAGATTTTGAACTCGAGCTCTAAAGCATTCTTGTAGGATTTGAAATTCTCTACAACTTTGCTTTAGACATTTTTCTCATTAGGATTTTGTATCAATGGGAAATTTTAGTTTACAGAGGAGTCCCTGGACTTTTTGGGATTTACAAACGAGTCCTTCTGACTCCAGTCTGCTTCTTCCTCCTCTGACCACCGCCGCTTCCCTTCTGCTCCGCCCTGCCACCGCCGCTCACCGCCGGCGCAGACCTCCAGAGCTCCACCTCCAGCTGCTACACCCTCCACGCGTCATCTCCCCTCCGTTCCGGCCGCTTCCCTCTCCCTTCCTGGCTGCACGCGCGCGCGCCACGACATCCATGAGCTTCCTCCGGCCGCCACCTCCTCGCCGCCGTGGAACGCTCACCACAGAGCCTTAACCTTCTCCCTCTCGTGCGCAACAGCACCACTTCAACACACACGGCCTATTCTGTTACTTCCAGAGCCCAATTTCGAGCGCCCGAGCTGCATTCCGCCGCCGCCGTCTTCCTCCACTCCGGCCGCGCACTGCACGCCCGTGGGCAGCCCACACCGGACCTCCTCCGCCTCAACCAACACCTGCACAAGCTTTCCCGTGGTCCACTGGTGCTCTTCGACCACTCGTGGCCCTCCAATTTCCATTGAAATCTCGTCGCCGACGATCACCACCCGCCGCCGCCTTCGGCCTCACCGTGGGCAGCACCACTCAAGCAGTCCCGAGCCACCACAACACCATAAACAGCACCACATCATCACCCTGAAGCTGTTCGACCTATCCATTGGCTCTCTAGTGCACTACAGAGCCTCCCCGACGCTCGCCGGCATTCTTCCTCGCCGCCGCCGCATCGGTCTCCGTCGATCCCCCTCGATCCAGCATGTTTTCATCCAATTGATGGCACCTACACATTCCCCGTGTCTCACTGAGGCTTTTGCACAGGTCGGTTGCCAACGTTTGCCACCGGAGCTCCGCCGTCGACGGTAACCCCTCCGCCGTCACCTCGGGCTCAAGTCGAACTCCATCTTTCCGGTCATCCCCGCCCTCGACAAGTAGCTCAACAGAACCGTTGTAAGCTCCTGCATCCTTCCCCGCCCTTGGACCTCACCGCCGGTGATCACCGTTGCTGGAACACGGCCGCCCCCGCCTTGCTCTGTTCTGGTTCACAGCCAAGGACCTCGGGTTAGAAGGAAAAGAAAACCAGGGGGTTAAGTGCATAGCCTTAGACTCAAAGGAATAGTAACCGAAGGACCTTTTGTGTAAATTAGGCTGTCAACTTAGAAATTCGGTATCTATTCGAGAAAAAATCATAAAAATGCAAACTAAATTTTTTTGGAATCCTTAAGTCAAATTCGACTACTTGTGTTTAGGAAGTTTGAGCTGTAGGTGTATATTTTCTGATGTAGATTAAATATTAGAAAATAAGTGTTTTAATTGTATCTCATGTTGTAGGCATGTGTTAAAGCTGAAATTTGGATCATAGATTGTAGGTGCTATGTATAGCTTTGTGTAAAAAGTTCGAGTACTTTACTGTTCATTTGCTTAGGTTTCGAGTACTTTTTGTTATATGTTGATAAAAGTTACTTAATTTAATTCCAAATGTGTTCCTTCATATTTAGGGCTGAAAACTTTATCTTAGTTTTGTTACAACAGGAGTAATTTAAGATAAAAATTTGAGAAACAGAAACCTAATATAACTTGAGTTATAAATTTCAAACTTAAATTCAAAGGTAATTCATAAATAATAATTGTTATGCATGAAAAATTATGAAACTTTTCTGGACTATTAATCTTGAGTAATTCATGATGTTCTTAAATTCTGAACTCTAGTTTTAGTGTAAAACTCCAATTATAATTATATCTTGAAAATTCCAATTATAATCTTGTTTAATTTTGTGGCTTAGTTCCTTTAGAGTAAAATTTCAATAAAACCCACCTATGATAATTTTCATAAGTACTAATTATTTTTCTTAATTCAAGATTTGGTTAATTAATCCAAGTTAGCCATAATTAAGTAATAACCTAAGATTAATTACAATGTTTAGCTAATAAAATAAATAGAGTTTGTTAAGTGTATTTAGTGTTGCTTATAGTAAACTGATATACTACTTATTATAGTTAATCGGATGTTTAAGGTAACCACCCTGTTGCCTAACGAGACTAGTTAGTTTAGTTAATACTCGATAAATGACTGCCCAGTAGAGAGTAGTTTGGTTATTTATTGTAATATAGTTTTCTTTTATTTGGATTGCAACTTTATCGGAAATTGAAATGAAAATGGATATATTCATTAAACTTCAACTTGCATATCATGTAGACTCGACCACTCTCGCTGACGGGGATTATCAGCTGATCCCGGAACAAGAAGAAGTTTATTCTGAAGACCCCGGGAATCTCGTCGCGGATTTCTCTGAAGCCCCGAACCAAGGTTCGGAAGAAAATAATTTGACTAACCCCAGCCCCACCAACGAAGGCAAGCCCCGGACATAACCCCTACTTTATTACACTGCAACCTATACTATTTATTTATATATCTCTTTATGCATTACGTTCTTAGGAGTTGTTTGGAAACTTAGTTGCATTATTCTAGGAACCATATGTATTGAATACTAGAACTTGGGTCCGAATAGCTGCTCTGCCTATAGGACCGGTAGAAGTCGAGTGATTTCCTGTCACTCGCGCGATATATAGGAGTTGTAATGTTTACATTCCTGTTATCACTATAAGGATGACGGACGGGAGTTTTATGAGGTATCATGGTCAAGATGATACCCCGTCTATTTTGATGAATTTGGTAAGGTCGCAGTGTGTGGTAGCGGTGGTTAAGTGTTTGAAAGTACTAGCCACATGCCGTGAAATATGGTAAGCGGTAAGCCTAGTAACCGATCGGCCCGAGGAGTGGACATACCTCCCACCACATGTATTTGCTTCTTTTGGTTACTTTGTTCGACGTGTAGGCATACGTGTTGCTGGGCAACCAGGAGTGAGTTAGGTTGCTTCGGAACGACCCTTTGGTGTTCCAAGCGTGTGAGTTAGGTTTACCTTGCAAGGGTTGAATCTCGATTCAGAATCGTCCGCCTCTCACGATGTATGAGACTGCTTATTCCCTTTACCACATAGAGTAACAAGAGTAATTATGTGATTATCTAAGATGATGTTTGAATAAAGATTCTACCATGTTTGACTAGTTGTAGGTGCTTACCTAGAATGGTTAATCAACTAGAACCTGAAAGTTAAAAGTTGAAAATAAGGATCTACCCTTTGTTGCTTTTCAGCTAAAAACTTTACCCAAAGCTAAAAGCCATCATGAGTCTAGTTATGGGCTAAGATATACCCAATTCCGGGTAAGTCTTGCTGAGTATTAGTATACTCAGCCTTGCTTTCGTTGATTTGCTTCAGGTAATCCTTCTGATGAGCCAGCATTCATTACACCGTGGCCCTACCCTTTGCCTGATGGTTGGTCCGTGGAATGGGATCCGTCCCCGGCCAACACCGATCCCGCCGAGTGATATTATGCCAGGGCTAGCATAATATCTGTAATGACGACGTGTATAATGGCTACGCTTTTCAAATTCCGCTGCTTTGAATGAAAACTAAAACCTGTCTTGTAATAATCTCTCCTCTGTGGGAGCTAATGATGCTTTGTAAATTTTTGTAATGTAACTACCTGTGGTGTAAGATATTTTGGCATTGTATTTCTGGACTCACCTTCGTGTGAGGTACCTTGTTGGATCCTGAGTTCGGTGGTTTATCGGGACGTTACCCGACAGACCCATGGTTTTATACCGTTTGAAGTACGAGGTAGCCCTTCGGTGAGGACTCGCGTACTTGAGTCGGTATAATTCAGGTTGGTTCTGCCACAGCTGGTATCAGAGCTAACAAGTGTACTCTGGAGATATAATTAGCTTTAAAAATAATTTACAGTATAAAATTTGATTAAACAAGTATTTGCGAACTACGATTAAATTCGTTAAGGATTATGTATAGTACGTAAAGCCCTAGGGTAATGTTATTATGGGAATTAGAGGTGGCTGTAATATATATATATATAATTCTGACTTCCAGCATTACTTTTCTGTTGAAACTTAGATTTATGCACAACCCAATCTTACTTTCTGTAACGACATCTTCGATCGTGAGGTAAGAAGGTAAGGATTCTCAGCCAACTGAGGGAGCTTGGCCTTCCTGTCGGTGATGCGAACCGAACGCTGTTTCTCAAGCAGTGGCCTACTTGAGATGCTGCCAATGTATCAATTTCGGTTGATTACATTGGGAGTATATGGTTCGGCGCAGGGTATGGCGATCGCTGTTCATACCCCCGCATTTTGCGGTACCCCCGTGAATACGTTGTTTCAATAACGTATGTTAACGTTGTCTGTACGGCGGTAATTGTACAGATGCTGTTTCTATAGTGAACAGTAATGAATGGGGACACTTTCATGACATGCTAGCATGAAAGGTTCATTGGATATATATATGCATTGTGGTTTCTGCAGGTACACTAACCACGATTACGAAACTAGGACGGATAGGGTTATCGACTAGTTAATAGTGAGAGACGTATTTATATTGTGCCACCGTAACTAACCACGTAAGACCAAGATTACTTGGCAGTTAATTTTTGTTTGTGAGATCGGTTAGTACGTGCATGCATAATCCATTAATCAACTAAATTGAATGCTTAAATTGATGCTTCCTAAGAAATAGGCAACATGTTGGTATTTCTTAATTTGGGTAAGTAGAATCTTTAGTTGGGTATCTTAGGCATCCATCTGATTTCCAGCCTTTGCTGTTATCAGAATCAGCTATCGTAATCCAATTTACCTTGTAAATTTCTTAACAGGGTAAAAATATCTTACCATTTGCATTGTTGTCGCAGATGGCTGCTCCTGCTAATACCTTTTGGGATCAGGAGGGGCACTTTCACACCAATGGTTTACATTGGGAAGGGTTTCCTCGTCTTTTGTGGGAATCCTTGAGTATGTTCCATTATACAGAGCCTCCTCTGTATGATGGGGTAGAGTATCATGAAGAAGGAGTTCCCCGCTGCAGGGTTAAGATGATAATTCCTCAACATCCTTTCCGCTCCTTATGGCCTCCCATAGAAGTGGAAGTGGTTGGATATCGTCTAGTGGATACTCTTGAAACTGCTGCTTTAGAAGCTATCAAACTCTTCTGCAATCAACATCCGATTGAAGTTGCTGCATATCCTATTGGGTTATTTCCTACCATAGACCCGGGTAATTCGGACTGGGATTTTCGGACAGACCATCATGGTCATCTGCTAGGAGATCTGGCTGAAGAAACCGTCCGTATCGTTACCAGGTTTATGGATGTGCAATATCATTACCAAATGTTACTGCGTCATGGGGTAAGTCAAATAACTGGTGTGGCTCAAAGCCACTATCGGAACGCTGACCATCAAGTAACCCAAATAGAAGAATTACAAGCTTTGGTGACTCAGAAGGATGAAATTATTGCAGCAAGAGATGAGACAATCCTCCATCGTGAAGATCAGATCAATGAGAGTGATCATATTATCACTCAGCGTGACACTGTTATTGAGTTTCTACAGGCACAAATTCATGATCTGATACTTGTGGCTGATGATGCCCAGGCTCACATTGAGGAATTGCAGCAACAACCGATACTTCCCGCTATACCCATAGTACCTGAAGAAGAAGAAGAAGAAGAAGACCCAGAAGAGATTGAGGGTGTTTCAGAGATTGACTCTGAGCATGGGGATCCAGTTCTTAGTCCCTATCACTCTTCTTCTGGCAGTCAATCTTCTGTAGGCAACTTCGACGATTTTTAGTTTAGCAAATCATTGACTATCTAGATGTAACCTATGGGGAGTGTAATAGCTTAAGGAGTATGTAACTTAGCTAGATCTCATGCCAATTGTTGTAACATAGATGGCCTGCGTAGAGATCTTTCGGATGTACGATGCGGAAAACAAAAGAACCAATATTGTAATATAAGTTTCCTGTTTTATCATCTTGTTCATTATCTTTATGATTCTGAAATGAGATGATTGAATGGAGTATGTGTTTTGTTTATATCTTCTGAAATTGGGAGTAAGGCTATATGGTTAATGATGGACATCTCCTTTGTTTCAGATGGTTGGAGCCACACGCGGAACACCAGAAGGTTTCCGGGCTGATCAGGCCAGCGGTTCCCAACAACCGTCACCACCTCCTCCCAACCTTGCCGAAGTCATGGCTCGGCAAACGGAGCTGCTCAACCTGCTGGTACAAGCCCAGCAAAACCAGCAGCATCAATTCCGAGGAGGCCGTGATGATCGCAATCCTCCTGTGGCTAGTTACCAAGATTTTCTTAGTACCCAGCCGCCTTTCTTCAGTAAGGCGGAAGAACCATTGGATGCCGATGCCTGGCTCCATATTATTGAATCAAAGTTCGCTCTCCTGACCATACCATGTGCGGATTCTAGCAAAGCTTCCTTTGCTGCTCAACAACTTCGTGGTGCTGCTCGAATCTGGTGGGACAATTTCTATGCCATGCAACCTGCAGGGCATGTCATCACATGGGATGAATTCCGGGTCGCCTTTCGAGCGCATTATATTCCCGCAGGACTATTGGAGCGAAAACTTAATGAGTTCCTGGCTCTTACTCAAGGTGCCAATACAGTTCTGCAGTACGCACAGAATTTCAATCATCTGTGCCAATATGCGGGGTATCATGCGGATAATGATGCCAAGAAACAAGACCGTTTCCGCCGGGGCCTTAACACCAAACTCAAGGAACGCCTGAATCTTGTGAGGGCTAATACTTTCAGTGAGTTGGTTAATATGGCCTTAACTCAAGAAGATTGCATTGTGGCGCATTATGCCGAGAAAAAGCGGAAGAACCCTGCTGGACCCTCGAGCACTCAACCACCGAGGTATCGGGTTGTTCCCAATACGCCGCCCAAAGCACCACAGCGCAATGCCCCAACGGGTAGATTGGTTTTCAGGCCGCCCCAGCAGCAAGGAAGGTACAGACCTCCTGTGCCCCCGCAACAAGCACAACAATCTGGCCAACGGCCAAGTATTCAACAAGTGCCACAGAAAGGTAGCAATTATCACTGCTTCAATTGCGGGAGTGCGGATCATTTCATCCGAGATTGTCCGCGACCCAAGAAGCCTAATCCCGGGCAAAAGCTCTACTCAGGGAAACCAAAACAAGGGCAAGAAGCCAGTGATGCAAGTCCGTCAAGGACGGATTAACTTCACCACTCTGGCAGAACTTCCAGATGGAGCTCCCGTCATGTCGGGTATATTTTCTATTCACCACAAACCAGTTGTTACTTTATTTGATTCTGGAGCAACACATAGCTTTATTAGTAACAACTATGGTACCCGACTAGGACTTGATTCTTGTCCTATCCAGGGGTCATACATGATTTCTACCCTTGGAGGAAAAATCACCTCCAACAAAATAGTTAAAAGTGTGCCAATTCAGTTAAGTAGCATTGAAATCAAAACTGATTTGGTTTTACTAAGTTTGGAGGGTATCGATATTATACTTGGGACAAACTGGATGACTGAACATCGAGTCCGGTTAGACATATCTTCTCGAGTTATCGAAATTGATTCACCGTATCGTGGGGCTATTACTCTTTATTTGCCTCAGCTAGAATATCTGCATCCTTGTACTTATGCTATCACAGATATCAAAGTCAAGGATATTCCTATAGTATGTGAGTACCCCGATGTCTTTCCAGACGACTTGCCTGGAATGCCACCAGATAGAGACATCGAGTTCATCATTGAACTTCAACCGGGCACTGCTCCTATTTCAAAGAGGCCGTATCGCATGCCTCCAAATGAATTAGCAGAACTGAAAATTCAGCTTCAAGATCTTCTTGATAAGGGTTATATACGTCCAAGTGCCTCACCTTGGGGTTGTTCTGCTCTTTTTGTCAAAAAGAAAGATGATAGCCTAAGGCTATGTGTCGATTACCGTCCACTCAATGCGGTTACTATTAAAAATAAGTACCCTCTTCCCCGCATTGATATTTTATTCGATCAGCTAGCCGGAGCTAAGGTCTTCTCTAAGATTGACTTACGCTCTGGTTATCATCAGATCAAGATCAGGCCTAGTGACATTCCAAAAACGGCCTTCTCAACCAAATATGGACTTTATGAATATCTGGTTATGTCGTTTGGACTTACCAATGCACCGGCATACTTCATGTATCTCATGAATTCAGTATTCATGCCGGAATTAGACAAATTTGTCGTGGTCTTCATCGATGATATTTTGATATACTCCAGAACCAAAGAAGACCATGCTAATCATTTACGTGTCGTTCTTCAACGACTACGTGATCATCGCCTTTATGCCAAATTCTCGAAATGTGAATTCTGGCTGGATAGTGTGAAATTTTTGGGACATACTATCTCTAGTCAAGGCATATCAGTTGATCCAACTAAAGTTCAAGAAGTTATGGACTGGAACCCTCCCACTTCAGTCCACCAAATACGAAGTTTCCTTGGATTGGCAGGATATTATCGCCGATTCATTCCAGACTTCTCCAAGATAGCTAAACCCATGACTGAGCTACTTAAGAAAGAAATTAAGTTTCGTTGGGATGATAAGTGTGAGGAAGCATTTCACGCTTTGAGAAAACTTCTGACGACTGCTCCAGTACTAGCTCAGCCAGATAGTACTCAACATTTTGATGTCTATTGTGATGCTTCTGGAATTGGCCTTGGTTGTGTTCTTATGCAAAACAACCAGGTTATTGCATATGCATCCCGAGCACTTCGGACTCATGAGCAAAATTATCCAACACATGATCTTGAATTGGCAGCAGTTATCCATGCTCTCAAGATCTGGAGACATCATCTTATGGGTGCTAAGTGTAACATTTACACAGACCATAAGAGCCTCAAGTATATTTTTACTCAAGCTGATCTAAATATGAGGCAAAGGTGTTGGTTGGAGTTAATCAAAGATTATGACCTTGAGGTACACTATCATCCGGGCAAAGCTAATGTGGTTGCGGATGCACTTAGCCGCAAGTCACATTGTCACTGCTTAACCATATCCACCTTTAATGACACTCTTTGCCATCAAATGAGAAGACTCAATCTTGAGATTATTCCCCAAGGTAGTTTAAACTTAATCTCCATTGAGTCTACTCTGCGGGATAAAATCATCATGTCACAACTACATGATGAGGGTGTCAAAATTATCAAATCCAAGCTATCCCAGGGAGAAGCTAAATATCAGTGTTTTCACACTGATCATCAAGGAGTCCTATGGTTCAACGATCGGATTGTTGTGCCTAAGGATCATCAACTTCGTAAGCAAATCCTCGACGAAGCACATTTGTCCAAATTCTCTATTCATCCTGGTAGCACCAAGATGTATCAAGATCTTCGGCAACATTTTTGGTGGACCAGAATGAAGAGAGAAATTGCCAAATATGTATCCGAGTGTGATACATGCCAGAGAGTTAAAGCTAGCCATTTAAAAGCCTCTGGTACGCTTCAGCCATTACCCATACCGTCATGGAAATGGGAAGACATTAGCATGGATTTTATTGTCGGTCTTCCCAACACATCTCAAAAACATGACTCCATATGGGTGATCATTGATAGACTCACAAAAACAGCTCATTTCCTCCCTGTGCATACCACTTACTCTGCTAAGAAGTATGCCGAAGTCTATCTGGAACAAATCATTCGATTGCATGGGGTTCCAAAAACCATTATATCTGATCGAGGGCCCCAATTTATCGCACGTTTCTGGGAGCAGTTACAATCAGCTTTAGGGACCAAATTGATTAGAAGCTCTGCATATCATCCCCAAACTGATGGACAGACTGAGCGAGTTAACCAAATCCTTGAAGACATGCTTCGAGCTTGTATTATTCATTATGGTACAAGTTGGGACAAGTGCCTTGCTCTAGCTGAGTTTGCTTACAACAATAGTTATCAGGCTAGTCTTCAAATGGCTCCTTTCGAAGCGTTATATGGTCGCCGCTGTCGAACTCCTTTGAGTTGGTCAGAGACCGGTGAACGTAAAATCTTCGGACCAGACCTAGTCGTTGAAACCGAAGATAAGGTTAAGATTATTCAATCTAATCTTAAAACCGCTCAGTCCAGATAGAAGAGCTATGCAGATAAGAGGAGGAAACCTCTACAATTTCAAATAGGAGATTTTGTCTATCTCCGAGTATCTCCTACCAAAGGCGTCCAACGCTTTGGCATAAAGGGGAAGTTAGCACCTCGATATGTTGGACCCTTTGAAATTCTCAACGTTTGTGGCCCAGTGGCATACAAACTTCGCCTTCCGTCTCAATTGGCTGCTATTCACGATGTCTTCCATGTCTCTCAACTTAAGAAGTGTGTCAAAGTACCCACGGAAATCGTTGAGACAGGTGCCATTGAGATTGAACCTGATTTATCGTACATCGAACAACCTTTTCAAATTCTGGATACTAAGGAAAGATTCACCAGAAGAAGGGCAGTTAAGATGTATAAGATCTTATGGGATCATCACACCGAAGAAGAAGCAACTTGGGAAACAGAGTCCTATCTTCATCGGAATTTTCCAGACTTCCTTCAAGCCAATCCCCAAATCTAATCATTCGGTTCTATTCAGCTTTGGAATCTTGGGACGAGATTCTTTTTAAGGGGGGAAGGCTGTAATATCCAGGTAGTTAGACAACTAGATACTAAGTTTGGGTGTATTATATGTAAGCAGGTTATAGTGTATACAAGTTGTACAATGCAATGAGGGTATATTTGTAAATTATGAGTTTTATAAATTCTTATGTGCAAGTGTGTAAAAATGTTCTTAAGTGTCAAATTTCAGATGGCTATAGAAAAGAAAAGAGCAAAAGTTAAATAAACCTAAGGGGAATAGACTTTATATGAAATTAAGGACCTTTATGTAATTAATACAAAGATATACGGACTTACATGTGAAATGGTAAAAAGATAAAAGTAAAACTTAGTTTTACCTAAGGACTAAAGTGTAAAAAGAGCTAGTCATGATTACTGCAAAAAAACTTACCAAGAGACCCCAAACATTAGAGCATTTTGTTTAAATTAACACATAAGTTTATAATTTAAGTTGTGTTCAAAAGTTCAAAATAAAATAGTACCCTTTGAGATTTTGAACTCGAGCTCTAAAGCATTCTTGTAGGATTTGAAATTCTCTACAACTTTGCTTTAGACATTTTTCTCATTAGGATTTTGTATCAATGGGAAATTTTAGTTTACAGAGGAGTCCCTGGACTTTTTGGGATTTACAAACGAGTCCTTCTGACTCCAGTCTGCTTCTTCCTCCTCTGACCACCGCCGCTTCCCTTCTGCTCCGCCCTGCCACCGCCGCTCACCGCCGGCGCAGACCTCCAGAGCTCCACCTCCAGCTGCTACACCCTCCACGCGTCATCTCCCCTCCGTTCCGGCCGCTTCCCTCTCCCTTCCTGGCTGCACGCGCGCGCGCCACGACATCCACGAGCTTCCTCCGGCCGCCACCTCCTCGCCGCCGTGGAACGCTCACCACAGAGCCTTAACCTTCTCCCTCTCGCGTGCAACAGCACCACTTCAACACACACGGCCTATTCTGTTACTTCCAGAGCCCAATTTCGAGCGCCCGAGCTGCATTCCACCGCCGCCGTCTTCCTCCACTCCGGCCGCGCACTGCACGCCCGTGGGCAGCCCACACCGGATCTCCTCCGCCTCAACCAACACCTGCACAAGCTTTCCCGTGGTCCACTGGTGCTCTTCGACCACTCGTGGCCCTCCAATTTCCATTGAAATCTCGTCGCCGACGATCACCACCCGCCGCCGCCTTCGGCCTCACCGTGGGCAGCACCACTCAAGCAGTCCCGAGCCACCACAACACCATAAACAGCACCACATCATCACCCTGAAGCTGTTCGACCTATCCATTGGCTCTCTAGTGCACTACAGAGCCTCCCCGACGCTCGCCGGCATTCTTCCTCGCCGCCGCCGCATCGGTCTCCGTCGATCCCCCTCGATCCAGCATGTTTTCATCCAATTGATGGCACCTACACATTCCCCGTGTCTCACTGAGGCTTTTGCACAGGTGGTTGCCAACGTTTGCCACCGGAGCTCCGCCGTCGACGGTAACCCCTCCGCCGTCACCTCGGGCTCAAGTCGAACTCCATCTTTCCGGTCATCCCCGCCCTCGACAAGTAGCTCAACAGAACCGTTGTAAGCTCCTGCATCCTTCCCCGCCCTTGGACCTCACCGCCGGTGATCACCGTTGCTGGAACACGGCCGCCCCCGCCTTGCTCTGTTCTGGTTCACAGCCAAGGACCTCGGGTTAGAAGGAAAAGAAAACCAGGGGGTTAAGTGCATAGCCTTAGACTCAAAGGAATAGTAACCGAAGGACCTTTTGTGTAAATTAGGCTGTCAACTTAGAAATTCGGTATCTATTCAAGGAAAAATCATAAAATGCAAACTAAATTTTGTTGGAATCCTTAAGTCAAATTCGACTACTTTTGTTTAGGAAGTTTGAGCTGTAGGTGTATATTTTCTGATGTAGATTAAATATTAGAAAATAAGTGTTTTAATTGTATCTCATGTTGTAGGCATGTGTTGAAGCTGAAATTTGGATCATAGATTGTAGGTGCTATGTATAGCTCTGTGTAAAAAGTTCGAGTACTTTACTGTTCATTTGCTTAGGTTTTGAGTACTTTTGTTATATGTTGATAAAAGTTACTTAATTTAATTCCAAATGTGTTCCTTCATATTTAGGGCTGAAAAATTTATCTTAGTTTTGTTACAACAGGAGTAATTTAAGATAAAAATTTGAGAAAACAGAAACCTAATATAACTTGAGTTATAAATTTCAAACTTAAATTCAAAGGTAATTCATAAATAATAATTGTTATGCATGAAAAATTATGAAACTTTTCTGGACTATTTAATCTTGAGTAATTCATGATGTTCTTAAATTCTGAACTCTAGTTTTAGTGTAAAACTCCAATTATAATTATATCTTGAAAATTCCAATTATAATCTTGTTTAATTTTGTGGCTTAGTTCCTTTAGAGTAAAATTTCAATAAAACCCACCTATGATAATTTTCATAAGTACTAATTATTTTTCTTAATTCAAGATTTGGTTAATTAATCCAAGTTAGCCATAATTAAGTAATAACCTAAGATTAATTACAATGTTTAGCTAATAAAATAAATAGAGTTTGTTAAGTGTATTTAGTGTTGCTTATAGTAAACTGATATACTACTTATTATAGTTAATCGGATGTTTAAGGTAACACCCTGTTGCCTAACGAGACTAGTTAGTTTAGTTAATACTCGATAAATGACTGCCCAGTAGAGAGTAGTTTGGTTATTTATTGTAATATAGTTTTCTTTTATTTGGATTGCAACTTTATCGGAAATTGAAATGAAAATGGATATATTCATTAAACTTCAACTTGATATCATGTAGACTCGACCACTCTCGCTGACGGGATTATCAGCTGATCCCGGAACAAGAAGAAGTTTATTCTGAAGACCCCGGGAATCTCGTCGCGGATTTCTCTGAAGCCCCGAACCAAGGTTCGGAAGAAAATAATTTGACTAACCCCAACCCTACCAGCGAAGGCAAGCCCCGGACATAACCCCTACTTTATTACACTGCAACCTATACTATTTATATATATCTTTATGCATTACGTTCTTAGGAGTTGTTTGGAAACCTTAGTTGCATTATTCTAGGAACCAATGTATTGAACACTAGAACTGAAGTCCGAATAGCTGCTCTGCTTATAGGACCGGTAGAAGTCGAGTGATTTCCTGTCACTCGCGCGATATAGGAATTGTGATGTTTACATTCCTGTTATCACTATAAGGATGACGGGGAATTTTATGAGGTATCATGGTCAAGATGGTACCCCGTCTGTTTTGATGAATTTGGTAAGGTCGCAGTGTGTGGTAGCGGTGGTTAAGTGTTTGAAAGTACTAGCCACATGCCGTGAAATATGGTAAGCGGTAAGCCTAGTAACCGATCGGCCCGAGGAGTGGACATACTCCCACCACATGTATTTGCTTCTTTTGGTTACTTTGTTCGACGTGTAGGCATACGTGTTGCTGGGCAACCAGGAGTACGGGTTTTGTAGTCGCGCTACAGACGTATGTCCTGCACTTTGGAAGTGCGTATGACCTGCAGTCGCTTGTGGTGGATCTGATCCACGAGTCGGAATGAAAGGCAAACGGTTGCTTCGGAACGACCCTTTGGTGTTCCAAGCGTGTGAGTTAGGTTTACCTTGCAAGGGTTGAATCTCGATTCAGAATCGTCCGCCTCTCACGATGTATGAGACTGCTTATCCCCTTTACCACATAGAGTAACAAGAGTAATTATGTGATTATCAAAGATGATTTTGAATTAAAGATTCTACCATGTTTGACTAGTTATAGGTGCTTACCTAGAATGGTTAATCACTAGAACCTGAAAGCTAAAAGTTGAAATAAGGATCTACTCTTTGTTGCTTTTCAGCTGAAAACTTTACCCAAAGCTAAAAGCCATCATGAGTCTAGTTATGGGCTAAGGTATACCCAATTCCGGGTAAGTCTTGCTGAGTATTAGTATACTCAGCCTTGCTTTTGTTGATTTTTCAGGTAATCTTCTGATGAGCCAGCATTCATTACACCGTGGCCCTACCCTTTGCCTGATGGTTGGTCCGTGGAATGGGATCCGTCCCCGGCCAACACAGATTCCGCCGAGTGATATTATGCCAGGGCTAGCATAATATCTGTAATGACGACGTGTATAATGACTACGCTTTTCAAATTCCGCTGCTTTGACTGAAAACTAAAACCTGTCTTGTAATAATCTCTCCTCTGTGGGAGCTAATGATGATTTGTACATTTTTGTAATGTAACTGCCTGTGGTGTAAGATATTTTGGCATTGTATCTCTGGACTCACCTTCGTGTGAGGTACCTTGTTGGATCCTGAGTTCGGTGGTTTATCGGGACGTTACCCGACAGACCAATAGTTTTATACCGTTTGAAGTACGAGGTAGCCCTTCGGTGAGGACTCGCGTACTTGAGCCGGTATAATTCAGGTTGGTTCTGCCACAGAACCGTGCCAAAACGGGCCGACTGGTGTCATTAATGCAAAAATCC